>NC_091129.1:42393095-42695282 GCF_040183065.1 Periplaneta americana
CCATCTTTTCATAAGTGAACAGTTTCTACAGGACGACTTTGATATTGTCATCTAGTTGCTGGAACAGATGGAATTTTCTTCTTTATCTCAATTGTAAAGGTTTTGGTGTTGATTTTGAAAAAGAAAAGTTCCAAAACATGGCAAGATAGAAAAATAACTTTACTTTCTGAATGAAAGATGCAGACTGGTAGAGAAAGATATTAAATTTGTGTGCTTAACCAGTTGCATACCCAGGATTTGGTTTTGTGGAGGGCTTCAGATAATATAGGTACTGTACTTGTAATGTTAGCACATAAGCTAAATTTAGTTTAAATGTTAATTTCATTTGTTACAAATATTTTCAATCTGCAAACACAAATATATGCTATGGAATAATATGAGCCTATTGAAAATGTTTAGATCTTCTCGTAGTTGTTCTAAAGTCCATTACTTAAATCTCTTTTTAGAGTATGTCAAACTTTAAACAATTGGGTCATGCAGAAAGTCACATATATTTAAAGTACAAAATCAAAACGTTCTTGCACCCTCATAGCCACAGTATAATATCACTGCCATATTGAAAGCAGGTAACTTTATAGATATAATGTCTGGAAAGAAAATTATCTATTGATTTAAGTATTGCTGATGGAAAGAGAACTCAGGTTTTGGAAAATAGGAAAAAAACTCAAGCTAATGATGGAAACATTCATACTATGTGGACGATGGTTACATGGTCATAGGGACCATGGTGAGTTTGATATAACTAAACTCCAGTAGAGAATGAAGGAAATGTTATAGTTATTCTAAGAGCTCCAATAAATGCAGGAGACAGTGAGTTAAACTATTTTTCGAGTTGTGATAGAAATGCTACTGATGTAAGTTGGAATATTCAAAACCAAATCATACAATCTTTTGGCTACTGAACATAGTCTTTGCATGAAATTATCGTACATTTTGCACACAAGACACCCTGTTTTCGCATACAAACTATCGAAATTCATGTAATTCAGTAATTGAAAGAAAAATAGTTTCAGATGTGAACAGTGCAAGATGTTTCTCACAAGGGACACCTTTGACCTCGAATGATTGGAACCGCACAAAAACATGCTTAGAATAACAATCGATCATAAACAAAAAAGTGGTGTGTGTCATTTCCATGCAAAACTCCGCACTTGTCTGTTAGCACCATTAGATGGTGGTATATTGAAGCTGCACTAACCAGTGCTCCAGTTGCGTGAATGGTATCGCTGCAGTACGTTTTTGTCTCTTGGAGTGTTCGCAAGTGGGTTACTGTGTAAACTGTGTACAGTGCAGTGATATCATGAAGATAATTAATCCTACGAATGTGGTCCATATATTAAGGACAAAGTTGCGATTTGCTGAATGTGGAAATGTCATCGGAGCCGAGGGTATGGAGTTCGCGGATATATTATATAACATAATTCAGAAATATAATGGGGATGACACAGAAATACATGACATTATGCTGGATAGATATATTAATTTTGAAGGAGAAGAGAAACCTGAACCTGAAGGTGGCTGTTCAAGCAGTACATGACATTCATCTCCAGAGCAACAGGAACAGTCAAGTCAAAGTGAGTACAAACTCTCTCCACCCAAATAGTCGAGGTCCAGTGTATTAGAAGATATTGATATCAGCGTACTAGAGAACATTTTTGAAGACTATTACAATCGTGGCTTCAATTCCTATAGCAAACTAATGAAGCGCTATAAGTGCATTAAAAGTAAATCAAATTGCTCATTAATTCTATATTATGTGTCTAACAAATGGTGAGCAGGAGCTCGTTTCAAAGGAAACAGACTGTCGCAATTACAAACTATAAAACAGCATGTAATATCGCAACTTGATAGTGCAAGGAGGTATGGATCTACAGTTCAGTATTGGCATCTGCAGATGTGGACGCTGGAAGCGGCTAAAATGGTTGGCTTGGACAATTTCAAAGCTTCCAATTCCTTTATCGACCATCTCAAGCGTGAATATGGCATTTCATCCAGGCATATTACTACATTTGTCACACGTAAGGACATAGAAGACGATAATAGTATGCGTCAGAAGGCACAACAGTTTGTGGAGGAAGTGAACATGTTTATAAGAGAGGAGGGTGTTGAGAAAGGTAATGTTTGGAACAGTGACCAGAGTCAATTCCAGTATGAAATGTCTTCAGCATCAACACTGTCCTACAGAGGAGAGAAAACTACAGCTAGTGTGTTGCAGTCTGTACGTAGCTCTACCCACAGCTACACAATTGATGTGGCTTTATCAATGACAGGCAGACTAGCAAACAAGTTGTACATCTGTTTTCAAGAGATGCAAGGCATTTCGGCCCAAATATTTCAAAGAAACTTGAAACAATCTGCCCGCGAAACATTCATGTGGAGGCAAGCAAAAGTGGAAAAATGACTAAAGAACACATGAAACGTTTTCTAACTTCAGTCTTTGGCGAACATGTAACAAGTAAATAGAGCTATTGTTGTGTGATTCCTGGTCAGGTCATACAGCTCGTACCCTTCTAGATGCAAGTTTTCCAAACAAAGATGTTATGCTGAAGATATTGCCACCGAAAACAACAAAATACTGCCAACCCCTTGATGTTTACTTCTTTCGGCAATATAAGCTCTATATCAGAAGGATTGCTGATTTTGTAAGACTACAATGTGCCAAACCATAAGTGAAGATACATGATCGTTATTTCATCATGAAACTTCACTCTGTGATTTGCAATCAATTTGCTGCACCTACGTATAAGCCTATGTTGCAATATGCTTGGCGAAAGCCAGGTTATGACATTGACATACCAACATCATCATTTGAAAATGTAATTAGTGTGGCTTTTGATATTGGTCTGCGAAAGTGATTTGAAATGTGATAACGTGGCCTTTGTGAGGTGTGCACATTGTTCTCTTCCACTTTGTTTTAACCACTTCATTAAAATCCTGTTCTACACTTTGAGGACTAATATAAGCACTATCAACTGTGTGGTACTGCTGTATATGTGTGTTTTGCGGTATTATAAGTACTTTAAGCAGAGAGTTTTTGGCACTGTTGATTGAAAATGTAATGATACACTGACGTCATTGAATTACGTATAATTTCCCCCCTATGGTATTGATATCTTGTTACTTGGTTTCTTTCTATTAAAATGTCACTTGAGGTAGAATGCAATGTTTTGCATGGAAATGACACACACCACTGTTTTGTTTATGATAGATTGTTATTCTAAGCATGGTTTCGTGTGGTTTCGATCGTTCAAGGAATGACCACTCATATAAATTGAGGGAAAGAAGACAGAGGATGGACACTGGAAAGTTTTCTTTTCTCGATCGTACTATCAGGGACTGGAATGCTTTACCTGCAGACTTACTAAAGGCTTTACCAACAACCAAAAACGTAAAAGGCTTAAGGACTTTACTAATAGACAGTAATTATACACAGTATGTAAAGGATGTAAATGATATTTTGTTATTGAAGTGTTGTATCAGTGAAGAATTATGTTGTATCAGTGAAGTGTGTTGTGTCAGTGAAACGTGTTCCTGTCAGGGAAGCTTTATAGTTTATAGTGGCAGTGCAAAGTATTTGAACAGTGAAATGTTTTTGAAGTGTTAGTGAAATCAGGATAGAATCAGTGAAATGTGTCGTAGTTCCAGTGCAGTGAGTGAGTTGACAGCGAAATGAGTGTAGTGCTGAAAGGTACTTGTGTAGATATGAACATTTCATACTCGTGGGGTTTAGTTCGAACTTAGATTTAAGATACAAATTAGATTTATTTTAAATGTTATTTTAAGTGATCGTGCTTCATTTAATTTAGGATATTCCCTATTATTATTATTATTATTATTATTATTATTATTATTATTATTATTATTATTAACTGTATTTTTAATTAATAAGTTTATTATTGTCATTATTGAGTGTAATTAGTTACCACTGCCACCGGATGTATACCCATTGCAGTGTGAATAATACATACATACATACATACATACATACATACATACATACATACATACATACATACATACAAAGGTGTCCCTTGTCAGTTATTTCAGATGAGACTAGTGATGTGTCTTTTGTTGAACAATTTTCTCTTTGTGTATGCTACATAAAATATGATGGCTTGAAAGGGTACATTATATATATATATATATATATATATATATATGAGACATTTTACAATTTATGCCTCTTAGACCTGTTACTAAATCTACGTATTACTCTGTGAAGAGATTTATTAAATCTACATACTTAGACTTCAACAAACAAAATTTGATAACTCAATCCCAAGGGAAAAAATGGAACTCTCTGCATCAAAATCCACAGTTAATTCCCGATTTACCACGAAAATCGTCTGTAGCTGCATTTAGATTGGCAACAGGCCATGATTGTTTGGCCAAACACCTGCATAGAATTGGAATATATCAGTCCCCTAACTGCCCATTGTACAACTCAAACCAAGAAATGGATTCGGAACACCTAAAAATCTGTGCTTCAGTGGCTGGTCATGATAATGTCTTTGAAAAATATTGGAGTGCAAGAGGGCAAATGACTTTATTGTCAAACGCCTGGCATTAGAAAACAACAACAATAATTTATGCCTCTGGAGAATGTAAAAGGTGAAAGTTTAGCACAACCAATTGAATGTGCGAAGAGTGTAATATCAACACAGAATATGTAAGAGGTCAAGGGTACAACGCGGCTGCTGCCATGTTCTCGTGCTAGTGTCAGGAGCAGCGTTGCAGGTACTTTCAGTCAGAATATATAGCGCACAACAGTAAAAAAATTCTAAATTATAAATATCACTAAGACATCACTCAAATCACATGCAAAAATGAAAGTATGGGAACTTAGTTTGAGAATGAAAAATTCTTTCCATTTTACTGGAAATATGCAATAAAAATCTGATTCTTGGAGGGCTTGGGCCAAGGTGACCAGACTTCCCAATTTGGCTGGGACATTTTCGGTTTTCAGAGCCATGTCCCTTTGTCCCTGCCTGGTTCGGCCAGGGTGCTTGTATGTTCCGGTTTTCCCAAGTAAAATGAAATGACCAGTGAGTTGAGGTTGTAAATGTAATTGCTTACCTTTCAACACTAGTGAATAGTTATGATTGTAGGCAGAGTTAGCATTAGGTTAAGCAATGGGTAACAAAACTCGTGTCATGACTTAACAATGTATTCAATTACAAAAGTGAGTCAATAGTAAAATTCCTAGTATGTTAGATATGCCAAATTATAAATATCATCCTGCATTTAACAATTTAATATGACATTGTTCAATCAGCTTTACAAGTCATAAGATCATTCGCATTTTCATGGCTCATAAGTTGATGCCCCTGTACCTGAAGAAGCACAGAGGAAGCAGGAAGCTGTTACGACCACATGTATATATATATATATATATATATACATTTTTTTTTTTTTGTATCTGATTCGCAGAATTATCTAGGGAGAGGGGAATTGCGGTACTTACGTATTTGGTCCCAGCTTCGACTCTGAGGAATATGGTCACCTTAATTGAGACCCCTTACCCTCCCCCCCCCCTCGTGAGTGCGCCACTGTGCTTAACAGTGCATAAATGTGGCAGCATCACATTTCTCACGAATCTGTGGTTGGAAACTCCTATGTTGCCCTGCCATGACTAAGGCACCATCGTAAGTTTGGGCAATTAAATTTCACTCGCAGCCAAAATTGTGTATTACCTCAATAGGATGGTAAAAGAAACAATTGGCAGATCGATCGGAACTCATGTCCGAAAATTGCAAGAAACCGTTCCTCAGTTTTACATTTCCATCTTTAGACAATGCCGAAATGTTGATGGCATTTCATATTATTTCATTGTAATATCAGAAGTTTCGTCAAGAATCAATACAAAAAAAAAAATGAAATGAAGAGAAACTTATGTGCAACCTTTTATATGAGGCACTCTGTACAGCAGAGATCGGCAAAATATAATCGTGATTGCTAGCAAGAGTGATGTCGCAGGAGCAGCGCAGTAAACTGTCTTTGCTCCACTGCCTCCCTTCCATTCAACTCCCCTCCAACTCCAGTACATAGTCATCTATCAGTGGCGGGTTACCTGCTTAGATTTTAGGTTGCTTCTTTCTCAAAACTTTCAACGTCTGTTTGGAAACGTGTGTTTAAGGAAGAATGGGAGGAACAGTATTTGTTGTGCACATTGTGACAATGTAGACGCCTCTTGTGTTCTAAAATTATAATAGGCACTTATAAATCAAACATCAAGCAACATGTCCACATCTGTGGAGTAACGGTCAGCGCGTCTGGCCACGAAACCAGGTGGCCTGGGTTCGAATCCCAGTCGGGGCAAGTTACCTGGTTGAGGTTTTTTCCGGGGTTTTCCCTCAACCCAATACGAGCAAATGCTGGGTAACTTCCGGTGCTGGACCCCAGACTCATTTCACCGGCATTGTCACCTTCATCTCATTCAAATGCTAAATAACCTGAGATGTTGATACAGCCTAATAAAATAAAATCAAGCAACATTATGACACGTCATAATGATTATCACGAAATTGTAGGTAAATGTGAACTTTTCTAATATAATTTTAAATGGAAATGTGCACGGTAGAAAATAAGGATAAAGATAATTTCCTTTTCGTAGGCTGGACAGGGCGAAGCAATTAAAACTAAAAGTTAAATTCAAATAACAGTTCCGGTACTAGAATATGGTGAAACAAGATATGAGTCAAAGGGAACTCCATGCAAGTTATGTTATTGCTTTGGAAGTAGCAAAATCATTAAAGTGCTATAAACATGCCTGCAATAAGGTTGGTAACATAATTTCTCCTGAATAATCTGATGTTTTTAACATCCACACAGACAATACAGAGGAGGATAAGGGATATTGAAATACTAGCTGAACGAGAAATAATTCAAGGGTACATCAATCTGTGGTCTATTCTCTCGCTTCAGGTGGAAACACATATAAGATTGATACAGTAGAACCGGTAATGTTCACCCGCGGAGTTACGAATGATCTCTCTGTATAAGAATATTTGTTCAATGTCATTGCACTTAAAGGAAATACAACAGGAGAAAGTTATTCCAAGTATAAAGAAAATATATAGAAGAAATTAATCTGAACATAAAGCAACTTGTATCTCTAGTAACACATGGGACTCGAAATATGATTTTAAAAAAGTCTACTAGGTGGACTAACGTGTTATTTAAGCGAGCTGGAAATAAGTGAGACCATGAAATGTTGCCATTGTGTAACACACCAGACTAGCTTCGATTTGAATAATTTAAAGGGAAAAATTGTTCCGGGGCCGGGTATCGATCCCGGGACCTCTGGTTGAACGTACCAGCGCTCTGCCAACTGAGCTATCCGGGAATTCCACCCGACACCGTCTCAACTTTTCCCTTTATATCCACACAACTCGCGTGGGCTGACGAAAAGCCAGAGACCCACATCGAGTGTACACAATCTCTGTGTGACTTGAAATTGTGGTTTTCTGTTAACGTACACAGTGACGTATATATTATGCAAGAGTTGAGACGGTGTTGGGTGGAGTTCCCGGGTAGCTCAGTTGGTAAGAGCGATGGTGTCTCCAACCAGAGATCCCGGGATCGATACCCCGCCCCAGAACAATTTTTCCCTTGAAATTATTCAAATCCGCTTTACAGGGAGCCTTACCTGAAAGGCTAGATTTGCATAATATATACGTCACTGTGTACGTTAACAGAAAACCACAATTCCAAGTCACACAAAGATTGTGTGCACTCGATGTGGGTCTCTGGCATTTTGTCAGCCCACGCGAGTTGTGTGGATATAAAGGGAAAAGTTGAGACGGTGTCGGGTGGAGTTCCCGGGTAGCTCAGTTGGCAGAGCGCTGGTACGTTCAACCAGAGGTCCCGGAACAATTTTTCCCTTGAAATTATTCAAATCTGCTTTACAGGGAGCCTTACCTGAAAGACTAGATTTGCATAGCTTCGATTTATTTAAAATGCTCTAGAAAAATATCTGTAGTTCTATCTTAGGTCGCCTGCCACTATCGTACATAGCTCCTATGTTTGGCTGTACATTCTGTATATTTCCGAACAATTGTTTTCTGAATGATAAGTTGCAAAATGTAAACAATGATTGTGACTAACAGACGAAACTTTTCTAGTTGATTAAGTGGCAAATTCTGACGTATTTTCCTAGATTGTTGTGGCACAGTAAAAATTAAGATGAGATAAAACATAATTTGTCCAGCTATAAATCATTATTGTGTAGTCAGTCATATTGATATTACGTTATATGTGTTGCGGCTTGCGTCCAGTGATGTCATCATGAGTACCGATGACTGCTGTACAGCATCAGTTTGAATATTGAACAGTGTTGCATGTTACATTACAAAATCAAAAACATAATAATCCCGTACACCTACAGAACTTCTAAAAATGCACCATTGTAATTGTAACAGTAATATTGCTACCCAAAATAGACCATTTAACAATTCGTTACTCGCGTTAAATTTCGTAACACCAGTACTCACCTGGATTACAATGGTAATCCACATTTGTTTTTGTTTACAGACAAGGTTTAAACATTGCAATTAGATTTAAATGTTAAGAAATATATTGTTTTCAGTTATTACAGTAATGAGAATGGATATGTTACGCATAACGGAAGTATTAAATATAAATAATAATTAAAAATATAATATACAAATTGCATTCAAGTGACATGTTTGCATAATATTTCCACACTGGACGTGTCTTTGAGTCATAATTTATTGTTCCACCATAGTTATGAGTTAGTTCACTATCATCATAATTATGTAGGATATCTAGCATTGTTGCTCACTCGCTGTTTGAAGGTCACCTGAAGTCTTGATGTAATCTCTTCTGCAGAAACGCAAGTTCACTACTGCTGACCTTTGTTACGTCATATTAGATAACTAAATACCTCACTCAGGGGTGTAGCAATGAAAAATTTCAGGGATGTAACAATCATTCTCACTTCACTTGTAATATTTTACAGAAGTTTATGTGTATTGTAAGAAGGATATTGATGCATTTTCATTTTTATGTTTACTGTTCACACTTTACACACGTGAGTCTAATCTACATCTGATTCAATTATCTGAGTATATCTATGCATTTCTTCTACACAGTTCAAACTAATTACATCTGAATGAGTAGGACAAATTCTCTTCAAGCACTGGAAACAAGATTGTCTTGTGCTCTTGTTTTTTGTTCTACCACACATGTAGCACCTACCAGTACCTTCTGGCTGTGTTCCTTCTTCTTGACTTGTTTGTGGAATGCTAAAAGTTGCTCTCCTCTTCTCTTTATTTCTCTTGAAATTGTCTGTTGGGTGATACGCTCGAAAATTAGCGGCTTCATTAGGTCCAGAGCAAGGGTTTTAGGAAGTTTTTCCGTAGAATTTTTTGTTTGTTTGTTTGCAGAATAAACAACAAGAGCATTGACACTCCTATGTTTAGTAAGTCAAAGAAAATAGTCAGAGGTCAGTGTCGTGAATTTCTGCTTACATCTTAGGCTGAGCATAACTGGTCCAGGACATCTACAGCACATTTAGTTCTATTATAGAATGATATTATTTCAGGCTTCTGGCTTCCTCCCGTTTCCCTATACATTGCCTTATCATAATGCATGGTTGATAATGCTAACACTGTTTTGTTTTTCTTTGGTACATACGAAATAATTGTGCAGCTTTCATTGAATCCAAACAATGTACTGTTAACTTGCCTGTCTTGACTAGTTGTGAAATGGGGAGGGATTTCTCTTTTGTTTTTTTCCAAGGTTCCTACAAGTGTAATTTTGTCATTTTCTAGAAGATCGAAACACAGAGGTATGCTCGTGAACCAGTTATCGGTGGTCACATTTCTTCCTGTTCTTCGATGGGATGAACCAACCTCTTCACCACTGCATGTGCACTGGTACTTTGGTGAAATGGACCATGTGGTTGAATACCAGCATAAATTTCCAAGTTATGAGTGTAATATGTTTTCCCATCCACCATAGCAAAAATTTTGATCCCATATTTTGCTGATTTAGTAGGTATATACACTTTCATGGGACATCGTCCTCCCAATGCAACCAACTGCTCGTCTATAGTTACATATTCGCTTGGAATGTAGCACCTTTGTGACTTCTGAACAAATAACTCCAACACTTCATGTACAGCAGCCAGTTTATCAATTTCTTTCCTTTCCTGCCTGTCATGAATGTTATCAAAGCGTAGACATCGTAACAAAAATTGGAATCTATTGTAGGTCATAGTCAGGTAAATTGACTCTATACCTGTGCCATTTTACGTTCAGTCTTCCCGATTTCAAAGCGCCAGCAAGATACGAAATACCCAAGAGTGCTCGAATTTCAACATCATTTGTCAATTTGCAATCTCTGTCACGTCCGTAATTAAGCTTCACTTTTTCAATATAAATATTAGTACACCTTAGTATTACATTGATTATTGTCTGATCAGTAAAGCAGTCAAAACACTCTGTATGTGTCCGCGCATTTTTTGCAGCTCTTTTAGGGCCTGGTAAATGAATTACTATAGTTTGTGCTCATCTTCTCTCTCATTGAGCTACTGGTTCTTTCTGCCAAATTGTCGTGTTGTCTCTGCCCGTATAGCAGTTTCCGTCATTTATAGACATTAGTCTTTCATCATCATCACCATTATCATCATCATCATCCTCCTCCTCATTGTCTTGTTCTGAATTAGAATCGTGAACTTCATTCAAAAGATCTCTGTTGCTTTCATCATCACTTTCATTTTCAATACCATCATCCAGGTGTTCATCTAGCCACTTGCAAATATTGCTTGTATTTTCCGTACCCATTGCAGCCAACTACAAAGAGGATGGAACGATATCACACATTTTTTTCATAAAGTTACTGCATTGTATCACTCAAAACCATATACGTCAGTACTCGCGTGGATTACAATGGTAACCACTCGGAAAAATTGTGTATCACTTGATAAAACTCCGTATAACTTTGCAAAGCGTTGCGACAAATACGTCTGAACACCAGTAATGCCTCACTTAGACTGTGACAAGAAATTGCATTGACGCTCAACTACGCAGTGCTGCAGGTGGTGACGTAATACAGGATTAAATATCAATGGATTACTATTGTAATCCACGCGAGTACTGAAGGGTTAAGATAAAGTTTCACCAGAATCTATTCTTTGATTTCTGCCTCGCACCAATCTGGTAAAATGTTACTTGATGAAACGAGTCTAAGCATAGCACACATGTTATCATCGGACAAATTGACCATTAATCTTGACTTAGTTAGTTTCTTCAATTAAAAAAAAAAAATGTTTCATGTATGTATGTGGTACTGAAAATCAATAATTGCACAGCAAATTTACGAAACTTCGGATTCTGTTCAGGGTTTAAAGAACTGTTAAAGCTACGGAAGTACTAGTGATTTTACTTGTTTTTGAATAGTGTAGTATGTGAAAAGTCAATTATTTCCAGCTGCAACTATAGTGGCAAATTTTCTGGATTTACAGGATGAGGGAACAGAAGGGCTGTAATTTGGATTGGATCCTTTCCACTTAATGTCTCTGATTACTGTTTTTCTTAATACTCATACATTCTCCACATATTAACCACATTAAATCTCCTTTTTTTTTTTTTTTACTGAATGCAGACTTTATCTCCATGGTGAATGCTAAATGTACACTCCTTCCTCATACTAACCAGGCTACTGAAGCTTAATATACCCTATTATAAGAAGATTAAGAAGAATATGAGATATTTAGTCCAGTGATATCTTTTCTGTATAATTATTACTGTTTTTGTTTTATAGGACAATGGCAACGACATCTGCTACCAGGTTCAGCAGTGGGCTTCTGTAAGTAATTATTCAGTATTCATAGATCATAGTGTATATTGATTACAGACTGTCCATAATAGTTATATGACTGACTTTTCATATGAAAAACAATCATTGAAAAATATTTTTGAAAATAGATTTACTTTTTTATAACAGAGGTGTTTATATCAGTTTCGGATTATATACCTTACTTTAAGAACTCTTATTTTGCTATATCCATACAAAAGTTGCTATGAGTTTTTGTCTCCTTTTATACACCTTCCTTAGTTCATAATCATTCATTGGCAAATTCTCTTTAAAAATTTGTTGTTTGAGCATGAGTTATTTGATTTTTTGAATGAAAAGCCATGTTCCAGGAGAACTCATAAAATATCTCATTGTTCTCAAATATAAAAATAAAGATTAGAAGAAAGAATTTTTCTTATGCCTAATATTCAAACGCACCATACATAGTACATCCAGTAAAAAATTTTAAATGTGCTGCCACAATCAAGATATGTTTCAAGACTACATTGAAAATTCCATCTTAATAGGATATCTCACCGATAATCACCATTGTCATCTTGGTCATCATCATCGTTCACAATAATTTTAGTGGCTATGACCCGTTGTCTGTTAAATGTTTGTCTATTATTAAAATTCCTTCAAATGCCATTTTGTTAGGATAGACATTTTCTATTGTGATACTTTGTCTCCCTGCACTAATCCTTTCTCAGTGTGAATACTAAGAAAAGTTTGGGAAACTTCCACGTCAGTCTGGAGGGAATCAGAAGGTTCTGGGGAGTCGCAGTGCTAGGATCTCAGCAACAGGCACTGGATTTGATGGCATTCCTATTGACTCGTCAAATGCGTGCCGCACTGCTTGGGGAGAGGAATATTGGAGGCGGGTTGTGAGGGGGCTCACAGGTAGGAGGTGGTGGGCTCCACTTGTTTGGTGCATACAAGCAACTGCAGCACGCGTCCAACTTAATGGGTCTAATGACCTTGGGGTCCTCGGCCTTTGGAGGTCGATTCCTATATGGGGGGGGGGGGTCCCTAAGCAGCACACTGTTCATGTGCACGTGCCTGCTAGGCCCCTCTCACACTAAGGGTAGAAGCCTAGCAGTTATACCCAACTAGTCACCAAAGACTAGCATGGTTAGCTACTATAGCAAGTGCTGTAGAGCCCGTTGGGTACTGCCAATGTGTTCGCTTATTGGCTAGGTCCTGATAAGGGCTGGACGAAAGGTAAGCATAGCCCTAAGAAGGGCCAGGCAATAGTAGGAGAAATGGGGAGGGTGGAAAGTAAATTAGCCCAAAGGCCCGCCTTTGGGCAGTTACTCTGTTGTCAGTGCCTAGTCATGCCAAAGGTATGAAGGCACCAGTGTTGTGTGGAGTCTCTCTCTAGCAGGAAGCCTGCCTAAGGGCCAAGGGTTGCCTCAAGAGGACCAATCCCTGACTGGAATCTGCCTGGCCTAGGGAAGATTGTGCACACAACCGTCCATGGCCGCTGCTGCACATTGACCAATAGGCCAAGTAACTATCACATAAATATCCCAGCGAACTCTCTGTCTTACACAGACAAGAAATCTGTTGTCAGCTGCTCGAGTTTTGCTTGGTTTCTGCATTCCCCGTGTTGTGTAGTTGTCAGTGCCATAGCTGACTACTACACCTGTTGAGGACGCACTGTGTAGATGCCACTCTGGCTGGTTGCATCCACTGTTACTGCTGGATATCTCCACATCGCTGGTTAACTGAAGATCTGTCTGCTAGTTCTCCTCTCTAACCATGTCTTAGCTTCGTCACGTGCTCATATGTAGACTGTGACAGTCTTACTAATAAAAGTTGGTTATTTATGTGTTAAACAATGGTACAGTTGTACATAGAACAAGACTTGCATAAGCCACGCATACTTTTCTTACCAATAAACGCAGTATAACTGGGGTTTTACTATATCAGTGTTATGCAGTATACGTCATAATTTCGTCATCATTTTATTACGTTGTAGCTCTTTTTCGTCACCTATCGACTAAATCTCGTTCGATTCCTGAAATGTGACAATCGATATTACATCAGTATTGACTATTTCCGCGGCAGGTCGCTGTGGATTTAACCTCGAAACACATCAAAACAATGGAAAAAATTAACAGTCTTACTAATAAAAATTCTATATACAGACGTTTAACTGTCTTATACTTATACAATGAGTAGCTCGTTTATAAGTCGTGTGTAAATTCCTTACTAATAATCACTACATACGTCGTGTATAACAGTATAACTGTTACACAGCTACGTCATAGTTTCGTCATTACTTCGTTACGAAAGGTAATAGAATATCTGAGGTTATCTACTGCATCCGGTAGAGCGCTCTAGTGTGGTGTGTTAAATATCGATAGTACAACTGGCTCTAATCGATTACCACACTACATTTTGGTCAAAGAGTACAAGCTACAGCAATATTATTCTAACAGTCTTACTAATAAACCGTGTATAGTTTTTATACGAGACTTATGCAGAGTTGGGACAGAAAACGTTACTAATAAACCGTGAATAAGCTATGGACGTATAAACAGGCTGTAACTATACAATGGGAATTGCTTTGCAGTACTTATATACACGAAACCCCTTGTTTAAGCGTTGTATATAGAGAAAAAATGGCCGCCCCTCTAACAGCTATTCGTGTCGACTGTCATTTTATGATGATGGATGCCTTGTAACCAAAGAAGAACAAACCAAAGATCACAGAATTATTAGAATAATATTGCTGTAGCTTGTACTCTCTGACCTAAATGTAGTGTGGTAATCGATTAGAGCCAGTTGTACTATCGATACTTAACATGCAACACTAGAGCGCTCTACCGGATGCAATATAGAACCTCAGATATTCTATTACCTTTCGTAACGAAGTAATGACGTAGCTTTGTAATAGTTGTACTGTTATACACGACGTATGTAGTGATTATTAGTAAGGAATTTACACACGACGTATAAACGAGCTACTCATTGTATAAGTATAAGACAGTTAAACGTCTGTATATAGAGTTTTTATTAGTAAGACCGTAATAATTCTATGATCTTTGGTTTGTTCTTCTGTGATTACAAGGTAACCATCATCATAAAATGACAGTCGATACGAACAGCTGTTAGAGGGGCGGCCATTTTTTCCCTATATACAACGCTTAAACAAGGGGTTTCATGTATATAACTATTGCAAAGCAATTCCCATTGTATAGTTACAGCCTGTTTATACGTCCATAGCTTATTCACGGTTTATTAGTAACGTTTTCTGTCTCAACTCTGCATAAGTCTCGTATAAAAACTATTCGCGGTTTATTAGTAAGAAGAAAACAAGATCTCCAAATTGGATAAATATAGAAAAAGTAAGTGTAGTTTAACACGTCATTGTGTATATTAATATTAAAATCTATTTAAATATAATAATGTATTCATACATTTTCAGGCATTGCTAAAAGTTTTAATTAAACAAGAAGTTGGAATATTGGAGTCTAAACAGACAGACACAAACACCAATAACCAAAAAAATAAAGCGTGGCAGAGAATAAATACATAATAGGTAAGCATGAAATTAATAAGCTATGGAAATACTGAGTTTATATTTTACAATGCCATGAATGCTTGGTTTGATTATAAATAGGAGCGCCCGACATAACCTCAAATCAGTTTTAATGTTACGTCGGAAAAAATTACGGAGGAAATGGCAAATACAGATTTTGTGAATTGAATGAGAGGGAGAGAAGTCTCCAGGAGGTGAAGCAGCAATGGCGTTGTATGAAACTACATGCAAAGAAGTCATTACCTTCACATAGGCAAGCCATTTCCAGGACTGGTGGTGGACCCAAACTGCCGAGTCCATCAAAAGAAGTGGTGTAACTCGTTGAATTGATACCTTTTGAATTCCAGGAAGATTTCAACGAATATGACAGCAACGGACCACCCAAAAACGTGAGTATAAGCTCATTTCATTAACTAAGTACAAGAACACCATATCATAACACTTTGTAAAATCACTCGTATAATGCAGAAAATGAAACTGGACAACACCAGTGAGGTGCATGGTAAAATTCTAATTTTTATACCAATTGTTATTTAATTTTTTGGTCCATGGAGAATTCTCGTAAAAAGAAGAGTGTTTTGTGAAAGATTAGTATTTTCCCTGGACCAAAATTGCAATATAAGTGGAGTGAAATAATATTTTACGTGGGTCATATTAAATTTGTGGTAAAATAGTTAAAGTACATATTACCGTTGCTCACCGGAACTGTTTCTTTCATATTCTACGTTATCAAAGTGATTTTGCAAAGTGCTATGACATGGCATTCCTGTGTTTATCATTTACTCCAATGAATGCTTACTGCAACAGTTCTACGTTATCAAAGTGATTTTGCAAAGTGCTATGACATGGCATTCCTGTGTTTATCATTTACTCCAACGAATGCTTACTGCAACAGTTCTTGAGTAGGCCTATATATTGTAGAATGTAGATCATCAGTTATTGACATTTTGGAATGACTCCAAAATAGTTTGCTATGATCTCTCTGCCAACTAGCACTTTCACATTGAGTGGAAAAAATCATGCTGTCCTGAGCCGAATAAAGCCAACAATGATACATTCCAACAGATTCTTGGATATCGCCAGAGTAATGTCTTAGTGAATGTAATGCTAGCCAAAGCTGCATTTGTGATCATCTTTCGTTGTTTCATTAATTTAGTACAAGGGCATTTAATTATTTTTCATGTAATTACGAATATGTATCGAGTTACTGTCGTAACAGAATGGCACTAAAGGCAGCAATATTTTTTGTGACTGCCACATTGTTTATTGTTAATTATTTGTTGTCCCCATGTTTTTTTCTCTGTGAAGCTCGTAACAGAATGGCTAATAATTGCTGGATAATCCTTAAGTTCAGTGGATTAGTGGATATTTCTTGAATTTCAAATACTTTCTTTCAGAACCAAAACTGACTAGCATTTTTGTGAAACAGGTCATGACTGAAGTTCCTGAAACTGAAGGAGAGCAGTCTTATGAAGTTCCTTGCAAGCCTGAGTCTACTTCTGCTGTTTTAATCGAGGTATGTTGTTTGCTACTGAAGTAACCATACATGTACAAACTTAAGACTAGCTGATCCGTACGAATAATTTATTCCGGCATGGATGTTTTGGTTAGAATAAATTTGATTTGCTATTTTTTATTTTTTTAATTTCGGAAATAAATTAGGAAAACAGTATTTATATACACAAAATCTGGATCATAGGCTATATCACTTTATTAAACCCTAATCATAAATATATTTATGCACATGGACAAACATTATATCCAATAATTATTACAAGCAGTGGCGACTCTAGAAGGGAGTAGCAAGTTAGCGCTACCCCCAGAAATTTTATAAATAAATAATGCGTATAATAATCAGTGATGACTTAGCAATATGCCTACATACTCTTTTAAACATAATAAGAAATATCCCTATTATCTGTAGAGGACTTGTATGTACATCTGCACTAGCCTTGTTAACTCTGTGTCTGCTAAGGGACTTTGGGTGCTACAGGGGCAGGTGCGGGGAGAGACTCTGGAGGTGTGGCTTTCGCTAGCAGACAGATTATAATAATAATAATAATAATAATAATAATAATAATAATAATAATAATAATAATAATAAGGTTCACTCGATTGAGTATTTGTGATTGAAATTGTTCACTCTTTGCTGTATTCAGATAGTGTTTTTTTCTTATTCTTGCACTTCAGGAGATGATATCTGTCACATTTGTCGTTGCACAAACTACATACACAGTTCTCCTCTGGGCTGTGGAATCTTGTCGTTGCACAGATCTTGTGGTGGAATTCATGGATCGCGTATCTGGTGATTGTATGTCTCTGCTGTTGGTTTTCTTTGGTCCAGTTTCTTTCTATCATTGCGTCGACTCCATAGAATTCCAGGTCAATCTCGGCTCGTTTCCTTTCTAGCTCCTCCCGTAGTGTTTGGCAAGCTTTGGTGTTTGGTAGTGTCATTCTCAAGTCTTCGACGTAGTAGTTCTCTCTCGCTAGGACGTATACCAGTCGACTTGGAGCTGTTGTTCCAACTCCTAGCAGTCTTTTGAGAAATTTCGCCTTCACTTTTCCTATCCTTTGCAGATCCGTCTTTGATCATTTTTCCCATATTAGGTCAATGCCGTATGTGACTATGGGGTTGATTGTGATCATGAATAATTTCATGGCCGTTGTTAGGGATAGCAACGTTATATTCTTTATATTGTGCATTGCTTTGCTTGCTGCTGTCGTTCTGTCCAAGATGTGGTTGCTGAAAGATTTCATGGTTGGCTGTAGTGTTACACCCAGATATTTGAATTTGTTTACTATTTCGAGCGGTTGGTTCTCCAGTTTTAATTCGTCGTTTGCTGATGTTCTGCCACCTTTTCTGAATACCATCTGCATTGTTTTTTGTTTATTTATCTCGAGGCTATTTTCTCCTGCCCATTTTTCTAGTTTTGCTAGTGCGGTCTGTAGTTCTGTCTTTGATTTTGAGCTTAGTGCCATATTGTCTGCGTACATGCTTAGAATGGTTGATGGGCATTCTTGCAATATGCTTGTGACATCCGCTGTCAGCACATTGAATAGCAGGGGGCTTAATGGGTCCCTTTGTGGGACTCCGTTTGTTTGCCTTATCCTTCCAGATGTGGTTACTCCGTCGTATATTTCTATTAGGTTGTATTCCAGTATTGACTTGATCACAGTTGTGAGGGGTTGTGCCCAGATCATTTGTCTTAGTTTTGCTTTGAGAGTTTCCCTGTTGACGAGATCGAACGCTTTTTTGTAGTCTACGAATACTACGTAGTATTTTCCATTTGGGTGTCTCAGTGCCTCTTCTATATTTTCTGTCAGGTATGTTACGGCTTGTATGGTGCTTTTCTCTTTCCTAAAACCGAACTGTTGTTCTGGAATATATTATGACGTGTATACACAATCGCTTCGCGCCTTGAAATCACTGCCTCCTTGATCGTATTGCTATACGGTACGCTATACCACGTTTTATGCTTCGGGTGTTGTGTGAGTTTCTCTTGTCTTGTTAAAAGTGTTAATTATAAGAGAGTAAGGAATTGCTAGTGTACAGAAATGAATTCCATTAGTAGTTTACACTCACAACCATTTTCATCTAGGTCATTAGAGGTGAAAATAGAAATAAAAAGGCTTGGTAGACCAACACCTGCTTTTAAGCTTTCGCAAACAATTTCTACGAAAGGTAGGACTTTCAACAGAATTTTTAATGCTAATATGTTCGAAAAACATGACTGGTTGTGCAGCTGTGATGTCAAGAATGCTCTATTTTGTTTTCCGTGTGTGTTATTTGGTGGCGAAGAAGTTTGGACTAAAACAGGAATGATTGATGTGCATCATTTAAATGAAAGGGTTAAGAAACATGAGTCATCGTCAACCCACGTAAAAAATATCCTTAGTTTAGCCCTCATGGGAAATGTAAATATTGCTGCTCAGTTGGACGGTGCCTATAGAAGAAACATTGAACTTCACAACCGGAACGTAGCCAATAACAGATACGTGCTAAACATCATCATCAATTGAATTAGATTTTGTGGCTCCTTTGAATTAGCACTGAGAGGTCATGATGAAACGGATTCGTCTTCTAATCCAGGCGTATTTCGTGGTCTCATAAATTTCAGTGCTGAGCTAGACAACTCTCTAAAGACCCACCTAGAAAATTCAACAGTTTTCAAGGGGACGTCAAAAACCATTCAAAACGAGCTTTTGGCGGTTATGCTAGAAGTCTGTCACAAAGAGATTTCACGGCTGATAAAAGCTGCGGAGTTTCTAGCCATTATTGCAGATGAAACAACAGATGTCTCCAACAAATTTCAGATGGTGGTTATTTACAGATATATCCACAACAACAAGCCTGTTGAGAGATTCTGGGATTTCATTGTTCCTACTGGTCATGATGCACCATCTTTGGCTAAAAGCATAACACACGAGCTTGATCATCATTTAGGAGCTTGTCCCAGGAAACTGATTGCTCAAACATATGATGGTGCTTCAGTCATGAGTGGCTCATTACGTGGTGTTTAAGCATTGGTCAAACAAACTTATCCAGACGCAGCTTATGTTCATTGCTATGTGCATCAGCTTAATCTGATCATGCAAAATGCCGCATCAGCGAAACGCAATGTGAAAATATTTTTTTGCTAACCTTCAGGGCCTCTGTACATTTTTCTCATCTTCTCCACAGCGCACAGCAGTTTTAGATGAAGTAGTGAAAAAACGACTGCTAAGATCTGTTCCAACTAGATGGAACTTTCAATCAAGGAGTGTGAATACCGTATATGAATACCGAGATGATTTTATTGACTGTATGAGGGCAATTCAGGATGAAAATACAATATCAAACCCTTCTACCATTTCACAAGCCTGTGGTTTCGAAGAGATTCTCAGGAATGGAAATTTTGTATTCTGGCTGTCATTTTTCCATCGAATAATGCCTCGTATTGACATTCTTTTCGATCAGGTTCAGAAGAGAATTTGCGAGCCATCATATCTCCATAAACAAATCCAAGCATTTGAGCATGTAGTTTCTAGCATCTGGGATAGTGTGGAAGTTTCTTTTGTGCAGGAGAGTACAGTGAAAAAAATAAGGATTGAAGATAACTCGAAAACAAAAAATCAGGAGGCCAAAGAAATCTGTGATATCATAGTACAACAAGCTAAAGGCCGTTTTGAATTCAAAGGTCATCTTTCAGCAGCTATGCTATTTCTACCTGATAGATTTTCAGAATATAGTACTGCTTTTCCTGAAAATCATCTACAAACAGCATACACTAATTATAACTTTTTGGATATGAAGAAACTCCGTACCGAATTAACTGCTATATACGAAAGAGAAGAGTTTAGGAAAATTACGGGTGCATTGTCCATGTTTGACTTCATAAATGAGAATAACTTAAATGAAGCATTTAGTGAAAGTGTAAAACTCCTGAAAGTACTACTCACCATTCCCATGACCACATCCGAGGCAGAACAGAGTTTCTCTACTCTGAAGAGAATAAAAACATTTCAGCGCAACACAATGACGCAGGAAAGACTTTCAGCTCTTGCCATGCTTTCTGTGGAACGAGACCTTATTATGCAAATACCTGATTTCAACCAAAGAGTTATTGACAAATTTGCATCCAGGAAGGATAGGAAAATGGATTTTCTCTTCAAATAGGTGAGTCATATAGGCCTAAGACTAATTTTGTTAAAGTGAAGTAATTAAGATATTTACTAATCAAACTGCATGATGCTCGACAACCACTTAGCGTAGTTGTAGTGCTTGAGCAATTTTATGAAAGTTTACAGTATAAAAGTACTGTCACCAAAAATATGCTACCCCCTTTATTTCAAGTCACCGACCGCCACTGATTACAAGTGTTTTGAAGCTGGTAAAATTGATACACGTAAGCTACACAAACATTATTTGAGGAATGTTTAAAGTGCCAAACTGTTTTCGCACAAGGTTCCTAAAAATAGCTTTCCAATGTTACCACATTTACACATTTATAGAGATTGGTTTGTTTGTTTGCTTACATATAGAGAAAACCTGCCTCCAACCTTAAAAATAATTATATAGCCTATGATTGGTAATAATGAATTCAAGATTATACAGGGGGTATTTTCCAAAAAGTCCCGAAAGTGTGAATTTAAAACATAAATTAATGCATTAATTCCTCTGTTACAACTTTCTCCATGTAATTTTCGAAGACCTCACTTTTCATCATTACCAAGCTGTAAAGCATCTGACTGACAACATACAGAATAAGCTTATCACTCTGAAAGTTGACCTGTGTCATATAACATTTGGCTGTCCCAAATGTTTAAAGCTAGATTAACAGGCTTTTTTTTTTTTTTTTTTGACATGGTGATTAATTTTAATGTGTAATTCGGGAAAACATTTTTAGCTGTTTGATGAGACATCAAAGTATACCTATTTTATTTTTGGCCAGTATTTTATTATTCCCTAAATGGGATTTTCTGAACCTAATTGATGTTATTCCTTGGTGCCTAAAATAATAAATTAAGAGCATTCAGTTATCACTAAGTTCAAGGTGTACCTATTGTACAATTTTTAAATATAGTCCATAAAATTCACATACATCATAAACGAATTTGACCAGAACCTATTAAGGTTAGTAACACTAACTGATAAGAACATCTAAACAAAAGCAAAAATATAAAATCAGAGCATGTTGAAATTTATATATTCTTTAAATCTAAATTTGACACTTTTGTGAAATTCACCTACATATAAATACTGTATGTGAAGTTACTGAATACTGCTAAGCACTGTTTTCTATCAACAGGATGAAAGTGTTGAAATCCTCCTGACATCAGCACCCGCAACCCCAAAAGTTGTGAATGACGAGAAATGCAGGAAGAGGAAGATATCGAAAGTGTGTTGTAAAATATGTATTTTTTGTTATTGCTTTATTTTACATGCTGTACCAGTAGCTCAGATTATTTTGCATGAAACATTGTTAGATAAATGTGGGTATGTTACCAAGTAAAAATTCAATGTAGAATACTGTATTTATGTATGTATGTATTTATTCACACTGCAATGGGTATATACCCGGTGGCAGTGGTAACTAATTGAATCGCACCTTTTAGAAAGGAACTAAGTCAAAATGTTCTATTTTTCAGGAGAGCAAAAGAACTTACTTTCATGAATAAATACCAGTGTACCAGTGCCGTAATATAAACATTAACTTGATGTTAGAGATACAAGGAAAGGTTTGTTTAAGTTCCTTCCTTTGTTTATCTTTGCGTCTTGGAAGTATTAATCATTTCATCAGAAGAAATAAAAATTACAAATTGTGACTTAGTTCCTTTCTAAAAAGTGCGATTCAATTACACTCAATAATGACAATAATAAACTAATATGTCATTTTGTTACACAGGATGAAGATGATTCCACAAAAAGAATTGCAAAACTGGGTGGAGAAAGGTCGAAGGTCTGGCTAGAACAGCAAGAAGCAGAACACAAGAAGAAAATGGAGATTTTAGATGCAGGACTGAAAATGAAAATTGATGAACACAATGAAAGAATGAGAATTTTAAGACAAGAGACTGAAATTAATTCTATTAAACACGAAATTTTAAATATTAAAAAACAATGTTTACTGAAAAAATTGTAAAAGTCTTGCCTTAGCTAACATAAATGTAACCTACATTATTGAATAGAAAATATTATACACAGTGCATGTAGGAATAATTGTTTATTACTGATGGTAACTTCTTGGAGACATAAGTAATGATTAGGTTTCGAAACTTAGTACCAGTGGTTTTATAGAGAGCTCCTTAGAGATATATATTGCCTTTTTCATTAATTCGCTTATGACTGTGTGTGACAGGACACATGATTTGTTAATTCTCAGGTGTTTTTATCTTAACTTGGATGCTCCTCCTTATGACATAGCTGCTGACCTGCACACAAAGTCACATGCTTTATTCTATAATAGTATTTACTAAACCATAATAATCTATAAAGTAATAGAAATTATAACAGCTTACCCTTTTTTAACACGTGTTTGGAATAAGGTGAACAGTTCAATGTAAAGTGCACTCTTACCAATAATATATAGGTATATTTCGAGAGTTGTGTTTCTTTTTTAAATTTAGTAACATTAAATTTTAATTAATTTATTTAAAAATCAAATCGCAAAGATTTTAAAAATGGCTCAGTTAACAATAAATGCAAATAGTGTAATCATTTATTTGATATTTATACCAGACAAAAGTGGCAAAGATGTTGAGAGCATTTTTTTAAATAAAAGAGAAATACTGGAAATCTGATGAATGAAGTTATCGACAGGATTTTATAAGCAAGGATGGTTGAAATTACAGTACTAGCGAGTTTGGAATCCCACTGAGGACGAACAGGTACAAAGTTTCGAAGCCTAGACTAAGAAGAAATACTAGACTTTCAGAAATAAGTATTTATAAAAGCTTCCCGAGCAGCTTGACCATACAAATTGCAGTTGCCTGCAGCCATTGCTGGAAGTTGATCGACCTCTGGTATAGGAGCAATGTCATCTTCCAGAACTTCCCCCATGTCTACAGCAATATTATGCAATACTGCAAAAGCAACAATGCATGTTTTGGTGTGATCAAGATTATTATTAAACCCCTTTAGCAGGCATCGAAATCTTTGTTTCCAAACACCAAAACATCTTTCCACAACATTTCTTGTACGGACGTGACATCTATTGTAATTTTCTTCTTTTTCTGTGTTTGGATTGAGTACTGGTGTAAATAAATATGGGGTGCAGGCATAGCCAGAGTCTTCCAAAAGACGACCTCGAAATTCTCCAGCTTCAAGTCGCTCCTTGATTCTACTTTCTCTAAATATCCTACTGTCGTGGGTACTACCCCTCCAATGCGCAACAATATCTCTGATGCGCAGAGATGCACATTGAGAGAGTAATACCCCTTCCTATTGATATAATACTGGGATGCTCCCCCAGGCACTTGTCTTATTTTAATGTGTGTACAGTCTATAGCACCAGTGACATTTCGGAAGCCACAGATTTTCCTGAAGGAAGACGTGGTGTCTTTCTGTTCTGCAGGTGTTACAGGCATTTGTATATATCCACTTGGCGAGGGCAACAGCAACTCTGTGACAAATTCGTGCTACAGATTGCTGGCTCATGCCATGAATGTCAGCAGCATCAAAATTCAATGTTAAAGTGATTAACAGATTTTTTCACATAATCTACAAATATTATTCTTAGGTACAGTGACCATACATCTCGAATTTCACAGGTCTGTCCCAGTGTCCTGAAACAATAATTAAAAAATCCCTAATCTTATCTAGATTTAATTAATCACTTGCTTTATACATGAAGGAATGTACTACAGGAGACGACATTCAAAACTACAAATATATTTTAAATAATGCATTATAGATGTTTTGTTAATTTTTGGAATCAGTGCTTCTGTAGAAAGGGCATTTTTGATAATCAATATTTATGGGGATAAGAGAAACCGTCAATGACAATAAATTGTGTTAAAGTCTTGATGAAATTATTCATTCAGAACCTTGCATAGAAATGTACGAAAAATTAATCAAGAACAAAGTGCTCATAAAGAAGTTGTCGTCGTCAGAGAATTGAGATTGGTACATACTACACACTGGCAATGTTGTCGGCCAATTCAATGGCAAACTTAAGCCTGCCACACCCACAGTCCTGTTTATGGATTTACTTGTACAGTCTTTTGTTGTAATGCAAGATGGAGAGAGGGAGGGAGGGGGGAGAGGGGGAGGGGAAGAGAGAGAGAGTGTGTGTGTGTGCGCGTGCATGCGTGCGTGACAAGTTATTGTGTTCCGTTAATTGTTTGGCATGAACACAAACAAGCTCTGCGTAAAATTTTGCAGCACGTACTGTACATGTAAATCGCTGAGGAAGATCGAGTGTAAAAGTGGTGATTACGATTTAAATCTAGTCATTTCAAGGGACATGATTGATTCAAGGTTAATTTCAAGGGAGTTTTTGATTGAATTTATTTTTTATAGAAACAACCCATGTCTTTGGAAGACAAAAGATAAAGTCCAATGAATATTCAGGTAAAAAAAGAAACATGTCAAATTTTAATTGATAAAATGAAGGTGGTCGACACTGAAGCCAATAGAGATGACAAGAAGATACAGTACATTCATTACGAACATGCTACAGAAAATGTGTAAAAAATTATATTTTATCAAAGAAATTTGGTACTGGAATTGATTAAATATACAAACAATTTATAGTACAAGTATATCGTTCTCACATTTCTCTCGAACCAGGAAATGCCCAGGTAACATGGACAATTTAGAGCTACATAGGTGAGAGAGAGAGAGAGTAATATAACATAAATGATTATGGTTAGTTCGGCAATTTTCCTATAAAAATTAGTTTCATTAGAGTTTGTAGAAAGTACCAGTTCCATTTTATTCCGAGCCTGCCACACACAGTCTTGTTCATAGATTTACTTGTACAGGCTTAAATTGCAATGCAAGATGAAACATGGTGCCGCCTAGTTTTTCTGTCATTTTCCACTTCAGTCTTTTGTTTATATGCAGCATTTTTATTCTGGGTATAAAGTCAAAAAGGAAATATTCCATATATAAATCTAAATGATCTAAATAATGGTTACTGGTACTGAAGAGGAGCCAGTTTGTTCGCATTACAATATTACAGTATTTATTGTAAATAGAAAGTTTGTTTCCTTTGTATCTACCTAACTCACTGAAGAAAAACACCAACCTTTTTAAATTCACAGTTACCATAAGAATTTGATTTCCCACTCGCGCCATAATCCTGCTTTCAGCCGCCATTTCATCATCATCACCATAGTCTTCCCACCAAAACAAAAATTAACTTCTGTAAATCAAGATTACTTTCATCGTAACAGTGAGACATGAATTCCATTTGAAGCATTATTCTTATTTCCATGAAAACGTCAAGTGAATTTGTGCCCTCTTTGATGCAGCTCTTCTGGAGAATTACCAATAATTTTAATTCAAACTATCTTTGATCATTATTATTAATATACAAGACAACCTGCTACCATTGTTCGATGATGACTTGTGTGTCCTTTATGTGAATCACTTTGTGGCATAACATAAAGTGCAGAAATCGATCTATTTCTATAAAATAATATACAGTAGTAAAGTGTAATTATTCAACAATATGCACATTAGTGCGCTCTTCCTCTCATCATTATTATTATTTTTAATTATTCAATTGAGAGACGAATATTTTAGTAACAAGATTTAAGTGTAGTTTACTTTAATCACTACCGTAACAGGTCAGGGAGAGGAGGTATTAAAAAAGACATAACCCATTAATTGTTTCTAATTCGGACTCAGAATATACTATGTGTGGTCACTGTATTCAAAAGCCTACAGTATTTAAAATTAAGTCAATACTTACTTCGTTTCTTGCCCATGTGCGAAGTGCTATTAAAACTTGAAGTTCACAACTTACGGATCCACGACCACGACATCAACAATAATTCTTATATACTGCTTCGTGAATCTATATTTTGCTTTAAAATCCTCATCGTTTAACTTGAATGGATCAAAACGAGTTTTGTATTGGTTCATTTTTCTATTGCCACCATTATTTATAACATCATTGTCTTCAGTGTCCTCTATATCTGCTAAATAATCGTTGAAATCTTCCATTTCGGCTATATAACCTTCTCTACAAAACATATTTCGCTCAGCTTTCGAAGTATGTCACAGAACAAACGATCAGCTGTTTATGGAGTCGGCCATATTGTCCATCTGTGCAAGGTTTATACTACCGTAAGAGGTTGTATAACGATTACTACCTATATTTGTACACCTCTTGTGTACAGGATAGCTTACACACAGTTTATTAGTAACATTTTGAGTTACAACGGTGTACAAGTCCAGTATAACTTTTATACATCGTTTATCAGCAAGACTGTCAGGTGTTATGAACATAGGGAACAACAGAGACACCAGAAGGTCCACTAGCTATATTCATGGGACAGCAGAATAGGGAAGCCACCACCATCCCCAGGTTTATGTAGATGAATACTCATCTCCTAATAAATCAGCTTGAATAATGCAACTGTTGTGAAATAACCTTGTTCTAACTCAGGCTATAATATCCATAGAATCAGTTTCCAACTAGTACCCTCTCACTGATCGAGTCCTAATTTAATAGAGTCACCTAAGAGCCAATTGGCTAGTCTCCTATATTGATGCAACTTATTCTGCCCTTGAGTCATAATCCAATAGAATCACATCACTTAAGAGCCATTTAGCTAGTCTCCTAAATTGATGCAACTTATCCTGTCCTTGAGTCATAATCCAATAGAATCACATCACTTAAGAGCCAATTGGCTAGTCTCCTAAATTGATACAACTTATCCTGTTCTTGAGTCATAATCCAGTAGAATCACATCACCTAAGAGCCAATTGGCTAGTCTCCTAAATTGATGCAGCTTATCCTGTCCTTGAGTCATAATCCAATAGAATCACATCACTTAAGAGCCAATTGGCTAGTCTCCTAAATTGATACAACTTATCCTGTCCTTGAGTCATAATCCAATAGAATCACATCACTTAAGAGCCAATTGGCTAGTCTCCTAAATTGATGCAACTTATCCTGTCCTTGAGTCATAATCCAATAGAATCACATCAGCTAAGAGCCAATTGACTAGTATCCTAAATTGATGCAACTTATCCTGTCCTTGAGTCATAATCCAATAGAATCACATCACTTAAGAGCCAATTGGCTAATCTCCTAAATTGATACAACTTATCCTGTCCTTGAGTCATAATCCAGTAGAATCACATCACCTAAGAGCGAATTGGCTAGTCTCCTAAATTGATACAACTTATCCTGTCCTTGAGTCATAATCCAATAGAATCACATCACCTAAGAGCGAATTGGCTAGTCTCCTAAATTGATACAACTTATCCTGTCCTTGAGTCATAATCCAGTAGAATCACATCACCTAAGAGCCAATTGGCTAGTCTCCTAAATTGATGCAACTTATCCTGTCCTTGAGTCATAATCCAGTAGAATCACATCAACTAAGAGCCAATTGGCTAGTCTCCTAAATTGATGCAACTTATCCTGTCCTTGAGTCATAATCCAATAGAATCACATCACCTAAGAGCCAATTGGCTAGTCTCCTAAATTGATGCAACTTATCCTGTCCTTGAGTCATAATCCAATAGAATCACATCACTTAAGAGCCAATTGGCTAGTCTCCTAAATTGATGCAACTTATCCTGTCCTTGAGTCATAAACCAATAGAATCACATCACTTAAGAGCCAATTGGCTAGTCTCCTAAATTGATACAACTTATCCTGTCCTTGAGTCATAATCCAATAGAATCACATCACTTAAGAGCCAATTGGCTAGTCTCCTAAATTGATGCAACTTATCCTGTCCTTGAGTCATAATCCAATAGAATCACATCACCTAAGAGCCAATTGACTAGTATCCTAAATTGATGCAACTTATCCTGTCCTTGAGTCATAATCCAATAGAATCACATCACTTAAGAGCCAATTGGCTAGTCTCCTAAATTGATACAACTTATCCTGTCCTTGAGTCATAATCCAGTAGAATCACATCACCTAAGAGCCAATTGGCTAGTCTCCTAAATTGATGCAACTTATCCTGTCCTTGAGTCATAATCCAATAGAATCACATCACCTAAGAGCCAATTGACTAGTATCCTAAATTGATGCAACTTATCCTGTCCTTGAGTCATAATCCAATAGAATCACGTCACCTAAGAGCCAATTGGCCAGTCTCCTAAATTGATGCAACTTATCCTGTCCTTGAGTCATAATCCAATAGAATCACATCACCGAAGAGCCAATTGGCTAGTCTCTTAAATTGAGAGAACTTTTCCTGCGTGAGGTTTTTTTGTAATTTTCCTGAGATACTAAGACAAATGTCGGACCTACATGACCTTCCTCATAAAGATTCAGGTATTTTTTAAAAACATAGATGTTCTGTCTTATCTTTCTTACATTACCCTGTTACATGAACGAGGTTACTTGACTCTACTCGCACTGCAAAAGGACAAAGTAACTTTCAATGTGCAGACTTACAACTCCCAGTGTTTCTTCTTCTGATCCTGCAGGCTGTTTGTTGAACGCCTCCTTTTACTTCTCCCCCCCCCCCCCATTTTGTGGTAGCTATTAGGTTACGTCCATTTTTGGCTTTTTTCCCTTCAAAATGTTTTAGAGCTCCTTCAGTGGAGCAGCAAAACCCGAAATGAGACAAGTGGCCTCAGTTTTTCTCAGCCCCAAACTCCCTTGCAAGGAACCTTTTAAAGTTTCTCTTCCCATTTGCCTCTCTTTCAATTCATTCAGCCCTTCACGTCCAGGGACAAACTCTCGATCTTCACTGTCATGGACAGCCAGGAGCGCAGTGTGGGTTCCCATCCCCCTTTGGTCTGTATACCTCTGTATTGATTAATTATCAAAATATCTAGCTTGTGTTTATCAGATGTTCTCTGCCTTGAACATTTTGGAGATTTGAAATTATTAACATTGTTTCAACCAGCTATTTCCCAGAAGACATCATTTCAGTATATGGCTGACACTTTAAGCAAATGGAATAGTTCTTGGGTATTGAATGTAACTGTGCTCAGTAATACCGAACTGGCTACTAAATCTTAATGTGTATTAAAATTATTAATAAATGCAGTCGAATATATAATTCAGTGACAATTTTTGAACATAATAATTACTGTTTTTTTTCTTTTCACAGATGGAATCTTCAGCCTCCCGAACATCAGGAAGGCTTCTGAAGATTATCCACTGCTAAAGCCTGTAAGTAATGAACTCTTCGTTATACAAAGATCACTGTAATGCATACACAGGGAGTTCATTTCAAAACTTCCTACTTTAAATAATATCCAATACAATGGCCAACACCTTCCTAGGACTTATGAATCCAAATATCTTGGAGTTATTTTCGATAGTAAGTTAACATGGAGCAACCATTTGAAATACATTTCTGAAAAAGCTCGTAAAAGATTCTCCCTTCTAAAAAGACTAGCAGGAAAGAAATGGGGATGCTCTAGGAATACTTTGAACACTACATACAAAATGTTTATACAACCAGTGCTGACATACTGCAGAGAAATTTTAATTACTTCACCTTTCATAAACGAAATAGAATATGTTCAAAACTAAGCTCTCAGACTCATTATTGGTGGAATCAAAACAACTCCAATAGATTCTATGAGATTCCTCACTAATATTAACAGCATCAAAATGACAATAGAAGAAAAAGCACTGATTCAATATGAAAAACTTATTAGATTACAAGGAAACAATTGGCATTCATACAGTCCTCTCTGTAGATTGAAAACTCAAAAAAGTTTCATATCTATTGTTCAAGAATTAAAACAGAAAATCAATATCCCGAATTTAAAAGAAAACCTACAAATTAAACCAAACCCTTTGACTCTATTAAATATAGAATATAATCTAAATTTAACAGAAGAAATACTGAAATCAGAAGTAAACACTGAAATACTAAAACAATTGTCTTTAGAGACAATTAATATTAGATACCCTCCACAAAACTGGCTTCATTTATACACTGACGGATCCTTGATCTCCAGAGAACAAGGTGCCAGTGCAGGTGTTACGTGCTGTCTCTTCTCACTTTATAGATCTCTTGGGTATGGAACAACAAGTTTTGATGGAGAAATCATTGCAATAAGTGAAAGTCTCAGGAATCTTCTATGCTACATCAATAAATTTAAAAATGCAGTTATATTGTCAGACTCCAAAGCAGCTATTCTTTCAATAGTCTCTAAACACACACCTTCATCTCAAACAGCAGAAATAACTAAAATGCTCTCTCAATTAATATCACTCAATAAAAGAATTGTATTCCAATGGTTACCATCCCACTGTGGAATCCTGGGAAACGAGAATGCGGATGCTTTAGCAAAGAAGGGCAGCACTGCTACTTACAGACCTGTTACTAAATCTACGTATTACTCTGTTAAAAGATTTATTAAATCTACATACTTAGACTTCAACAAACAAAATTTGATAACACAATCCCATGGGAAAAAATGGAACTCTCTGCATCAAAATCCACAGTTAATTCCCGATTTACCACGAAAATCGTCTGTAGCTGCATTTAGATTGGCAACAGGCCATGATTGTTTGGCCAAACACCTGCATAGAATTGGAATATATCAGTCCCCTAACTGCCCATTGTGCAACTCAAACCAAGAAATGGATTCAGAATATCTCAAAATCTGTGCTTCAGTGGCTGGTCATGATAATATCTTTGAAAAATATTGGAGTGCAAGAGGTCAAATGACTTTATTGTCAAACGCCTGGCATTAGAAAACAACAACAACAAATAATTATTTACTTCAGTTAAATTAAATTTAAACAAGAAACACGTCATTTGTCACTTTAGATACCGAGAGGATAGTTTAAAACTAATGTTAATTGCATTTTAGTTTTCACCCACTCACACCTTCCGAGGGCCATTTGAAATTTCAAATGGCACCCCTATATTATGATACTTAAATTTGAAAGATTATTCAATATTGTTTATACATACGTTTCATTTATTTTCATATCTTTCGTTTTCTATCATCCTCTGGCAACATGGTTTATTGTTATTGGTGATTAGATCTTAAGAGAACAAAACTACAAAGACTATATTGCTAGGGGTGATGATTTTTAGAAATTTAGCATTTACGTTCTGTGGCATTTTGAAGGAAGACATGAACTCTACGTCAATATAGGAGGGTAGGTCATGTCTTTTGAAAATATCACGGATTAAAATAATCCCTACATAGAGATACTAATTTTATTTATGACCCTGTTAATCATGTTCATGAATTCGTGACAAAGAAATCATAGAAGGAACATGCCTGTGCATTTTCTTCTGTCATTTGTGTTCTCTTATTACTTCCTACATTAAATTGTATTTACTGAAAAATCTTTCAGCATCTACACTGCTGATAGGACCCAAAATATATTGCAGAACTCCTTAGGTGCTACTTAAGCTTTAAAGCCAATGACACTTACACCCAGTCCACATTTTTTTGTTCTGAATATTTTGAACAATTTTGGTATAAAAATATTCATAACCCTCAAGAAACTGTTCATGTTAACATACCGGGAAAATTGTTTTTATTTTGGTCTCACATAAACTTTCAAAACAACTGATGATAACTGGCAAATAAAGGTGGGGTCAAAAAGTTTAGCAATGTCTTGCCAAAAAATATGTCTACCATATGTGTACTAAACTTTGTTACACTTAGCCATACACTCCATAGACAGGGGGAAACTGCAGTATTTATTCCTTTTAAGTCGAAGGATGTGACACAGCACATGTACAATGCACAGTTAAGTGAAGGAGCTTGCATGCCATAGGTAAAGCCAGTAATCAACAGTAATATATACTTAAATAGAGTTACAGCCAGAGCATTCTTATGTTTGGCAACCCTGAGTGGAGGCCAAGGTGGATGCTAGCTAGATGGAGCACGAGGTTTGAAATTGGTATTGACAATTTGACATAATAGTGCTACAGTAAATAAATAAATATAGTAGAACCCCGATCATCCATTACCCTATTAACCGATTGGCAGATTATCCGACTGTCTTTCTTTCGTTCTTTCCTTCCTCTCTTTCTTTCTTTGGTGCGGGAAAAATTGTAGTACTATATCTTACATTATTACTTATTTTTTTAGAGTGTATTATTACAAGCCTTTGCTCTTTGGTGCTGTGAAATATTCGAATTGCAACAATGCTATCTTTATTATAGAAAGATGTACTACCTAGTACTGATGTTGTAATAAAATGAAGCTGACACAATAAGAAATTAAACTTGTGAAACATATTGAAAAAGTAGTTTTGACAGTTCCGTAGTGTAGGTGTTGTAAAATATTGTGCTTTGTCGACTTTAAACTCATTTTAAGAGTGGTATTCACTTGTTCGTTTGAGTTCTGACTTTATTGTGAAATGTCCGTTTAATATTTTATGCATTTGACAGTTCATATTTTTAATATAAACTTCATATTATCGTTCCCGATTCTCTGATGTGTCTAAATGACCACAAACTCAATTTTACAATTTTTTTTAGCAAAAAGTTTGGTAAGATTCTCGCGCGGTTAGTAAAAATTTTACATTGGCAAATGTTTCTATGCAGCCGCAGCATGACTATGTTGCCACGAACGTTCTTCCCAGAACTGCAGTTTCACATCCCTTGTGAAAACTCATGTTATAATACATGAAATTTCAAATACCGATAATGTAAATTGTACACAATTTTAATAATGACTCCCCTTAACAAAATACTGCGTAGGCCACTGTAACTGATGGTAATGGAAATAATGGATAAACTCTTAATAAAGAAAACTGTCCAAAATAAAACTTCAATTAACGGGAACAGGATGACAATTGATTTGCAATAGCTCACATTCATCATCACTGCGAGGATCAATGAAAGGTGTACAAAGCAGTAAAAGAGAAAATATAGTGCATAAGAACCGGTGTCCTACATGGGCTGACACGCCATGAATTACTATTAGTGTCTTAATATATAAACACCTATAAATAGAGATAGAGAGAAGTATTCCTGTCCACTCACTCTGCTACATAGTACTGTCGTGCCCCCTGCCATGAAAAGGGCGGATGGCTTATCTTTGAGAAAATCGCGAGTTATATCCCACTTACGAAAACCAAAATATTTTGTTGTGCCCTTTTTGGCATAGCAACAAATTTATCAAGACAACACATACGAATTAGGCACTGCATTGTACTTCCTAACTCTGATGATTTATATACTGTACTTCCTTATGGATAGGAGGGATTCCATATTTAGAATGTGATCTCAGGCTTTCTAAATAATCACAAGTTTAGATATTCACTATTACTAAGTTTATTAACAAAATATCAAATTAGAACAGATAAGTTAAATCTGGAGTATTGATATGGAAGGATTATTTCTGAAGTATCATAATGGCTGTTAATTGTAAAGTATGAGAATTGAATAGTTAATTTTACTTACAGTTTCTGTAGGGCGAACCCTGGTGCTATTCAAAGATGATGCCATTTTCCTGCCTTCTTTCTGGACGTCTGGAAGTTAGGACCGCTATTGCATGACCGCTATCTTTACCAAAGACTAATGAGCACAATTTGGACGGTTCATGTCCATTTTATAAGTTCTCGAACCACGCCCTTGCGACATAACAAAGTGACGCTATTTTGCCCGTGAATCTTCTGAAAAGACAGTATTGCATTGACCGAACACCACACTTCCGATTCCTAACCATTATTTCGGATCGGCATTTCCTGTTGTCACTTGGAACAATACAGATTTAAGGAACTCTCACGATTGAATCTCTGTTTTTGATTGAACCAATAGAAAATCAGAATTTAAAATGATCACCAATTAGAAGTCTCGCGAGAGACGCGGTTTGTTAATGATTTCTGCATAATCTGTGTATTTTTCGTTATATGTCAGCTGTTGCGTAAGAATGGCTTTGCGCTAAAATGCAAGCATACACATTTCCTATCTTGTTCAAGGACTGGACTTTGCTTCTTGCTGACTTCACTAAGATGCACAACTGTAATCGCAACAGAAACCTGCCGCTTGTCGAACCATGTCTTCAATGATTAAACTGAATGTTTTAATAAGTACGATTTCATTACTTTCAAATAAAGTGAAAATATATTGCTTATGGCCATAACAAAGTTATGATTGCGTATCATAATCCTTGGGGACAACAATGCCCTCTTCTTTTTAAAAGATGATGCCGTAATAGGCACGTGCTTTTACTCCTAATCAAATGAATGGCAAGACATGTCGGATCCTGTGAAGTATGACTATCACACAAGTCTTAGTAGACCTTTTTCTGTTAGGCTTACAGGGTGTAGTTCCCTCGCCAGTGGCTCAGAATCATTCAGGCTTGCAGGATTTTAATCCATTCTAGAGGCCATCATTCATTCTTATTGAGGATTTGGATCGTCTGTGTCTTGTAAGCTGGTGTTTTATCATTCACATCACAAATTATAAGAAAAGTCTTTATGGAGGGCGAAGTGCCAAAGAGTTTGATTTTCATAAGCAATAGATCGAAATTGATATAATTGATGACATTGATACCATAATGGCGGTAGGACTGCTGCTATTTAATAAATCTGATGTATCTATGCATTAAATGAGTAATCCATTTACATGACGAGGCATAATGTAATATAAACTGAGTTCCTGGATATTTTAATTTGTAACTTTGCAGGGTGTCTGTCATGTAACTCGATAGTACTTACGAATTTTTGCATGCAAAGTGATATGCTGATTTAACGTTATGGATCTCTTATCAGTAGTGTGTTATGGCATGTGTGTGGCATCATCTGAGACTTAGCACTTACATGTTAGATACAAGAATATTGATGTCATTCACAAAAATGATCGGTAAAGAATAATCTTCTTCAATACAAATTTTCTTCATTGAGGCGAAGAGGTGCGTGTTGCATAACGAAGAGTAGTATCTAGGATCTTGAGACAAATCTAGATCCGGCGAAGACTATATTGGTTGAAGCTGGGCCAGCGCGGGCATCGGTTGATATATCTGCTTTCCTCGCAGTACGGATGGGAGTTCTGGTTTCTTGCACTGGGCCAAGCTCAGTCTCATTCTGGCCTTCTTGTAAAGCTTCTGCTGTCTCCGGTTGTTTGCGGGTGAGCTGATATAACCAGACACCATAAAGACGTCTGTAGCATACAAGCAAGACACAATATAACTCCTGTTATGGTTAAAGCAATTAGCCAGGGGTTTGCACTTTCTTGTGTGGAGGATTTTTCTACTTTAGATTTCACACTTTTAATCTTCTCTTGTAATCATAGAGGAATTAAAAATCATTATTAAAATCTTTAATATTTGGAAGCATATTCTTTAAAGTAATGACATGTTGTTCAGATAGATTTAGATCTGGATTAACTATTTCAGAAGTTATGTCAGGAACAATAACATCGTTAGGCTCATATATTGGATACAGATTTCCAAAAACTTGGGGAAACAGTTTAAACTGATCAGAATAAAAATGACAGTTTGTAGATACATTAATAATACCTGTCCCTTGGATAATAAATGTAGAAGTTGACGGTCGTGTAGCGTTTGGGTTACAACAACATCCAGTCATATGTAAGGTAGCTGGTACGCTGTACACCCAATAATTCTTCTGGTACGGTCTGTACCATACAGGTGACCTGTGTGGTCCAACCAGCCGTCGGTCACACAGTCTCATTGCTTCCTGGGATTTTCCAAAAAATAGAGCTGCTAAACAATGTGATTGCAAGGAGGCTGAAAAAATAACATCTGGGGGACATAACATGCACCTTTCACTTCTACATTGAGATAGATCATTCTCTTCCATGAGAGCATAAAGTTGTCTATCACTTGTGAGGACAAAGTAAGAAGCTTGTCCATAGTGGTTATATAGTTCAATAAGAGTGCTTTCAATTTCGGTTACTCTCAGCATTACCTTATTAATTTCTTTTAACTACTGAATCACAAACTACTATCGTGAGCAGGAGTGTAGTAGCTAGTGTACAGCCTGAAACGAAATAATCTAATCAGTTGCTCTGAAATGTAAATTATATCTATGGGAGGACATTTCATCACTATTCTGTCCTACGTTGGGTTCACTTACCTCATCATTATCCAAGTTAGAACTATCATAATCATCATCATCTGGGTTCATATCTTCACGACGAGAGGAAACATAGGAAGGAGACGTCACATCAGAATTTGTCATGGTAGGGTCATTAGTTTGTGCGGTTACCTTTCTTGGTGCAGCTTATAGTAATACCTTAGCTGAGCTAGAGGTACGTCATCTTCCTCATCGAAATCATCACTCGGGGGAACATGTAACTAAGAGGAATATCATCTTCTGAGGACCATCCGTCATCACTATCCACTGCTGCTGGTTCCTCATGGGGAGTTTCGTACGACTTTGGGTCGTCTCTAATTATTTCGATGGTTTCTGCTTCACTGAAACTACTGTCTTCGTCTGCTTGCCGGGGACGAAACTTGCCTTCTTTAATTTCAGACCCTGGGACATGATTTCAACCGGTTTAGGTGCACTACCTGTGTTCTACCATATTTGAACTTAATTCTGTAGTTCACTTCATTTAATTTTTCTACAACCTGAAATGGACCGATCCATGGTTTCGACAGTTTTTTCGTTACGCCTTTCTTAATTGCTGGAGAGTGTAGAAATACAAAGTCTCTTACCTTGAGACAACGAAACTTTACATTAAGATCTTTGTTGTACTGCTTTGCTTGTGCAGTCTTACTTCGAGCTATTCGGTTTCTTACTATCTTGTAAGCTTTTTCTAGTTTATCTGCTAAAACTTCACATGCTCATCGGTTATGTTACTTCTTGAAAATTTCGGTACGATATTGATAGGAAATGGGAACTGCATTTCACTACTGTGAAGCAAAAAATGTGGGGAATATCCCGTTATGGAGTGCGATGTACTCCTGTACGCCATCTGGACTATTGCTATCAGTTTGTCCCAATCTTTCTGATCTGCACGTACAAAATGTGATAACATGTTAGTGAATGTTTGATGACTGCATTCCACTAAGCCATTTAACATAGGTTGACATGGACTCGTTTGTATTTTTTGAATTTGTAGCAATTTACAAACTTCTTTAAATAATTTAGACAAGAAGCTTCTACCCTGATCTGCAAGTAGCTTTTTCGGAGTGCCATGACGTGCTACTATCGTTGTAACAAATTCTCTAGCTATTGTTTCAGCAGTTTGATCAGGAATCGGGATTGCTTTGCTATACTTTGTGAAAGCGTCCATAAAAGTCAACAGATATGTGTTACCTGAAGTTGTTTTGGGAAATGGACCAACTATGTCCATACTTACTAGTACAAAAGGCTTTAAACAAGCAGTAAAGTTCTGTAACGGAGCTATAGGGTGTCTACCCATCTTTCTCTCATTACAAGATACACATTTCGTGATATAATTTTCAATATCAGTTTTCATATTCGGCCAGTAAAATCGTTGCCTAAGCAATTTGAATGTACGTTTTTGACCTTGATGTGCACCAACAGGAGTATCTTGGTAAGTATTCAAAATTAAATTTCTCATAAGACAAGGAACAACTAACTGTTGCTTTGAGTTCAACTGCTTTGTATTGAAACAAAACAGAATACCGTTCTCGTCTAACTTAAATCTTTCTCTATCTGCTATCCATTCTAAGTACTTTGGTTCTGCCATCTGAAGATTTCTGAGTGATTGACTGTCTGTTCACTTTTTATAGCGAAAACATTGTGCATTCGGGATAAAGTGTCAGCATTTTGTGACGTTTCCCAGGTTTGTATTGGACTTGGAATTGAAATTCAGAAAGTCTTAAAGTCCAACGAAGTAGTCTAAAATTTGGTTCCTTTGAGCTCATTAACCAGCTGCGTGATTGGTCACGGCTATGAACTCATGACCTATAGATAACAACTAAAGTAATCTTCATCTTACGATGTTTGGTGACATATATACATCCGTTGATGTGACATATTAATGAATTTAAATATTATTACAGTCACAATCATGCCATGGTATGAAAGAAAAATTACACAACTTCGAGCGGGAATCGAACCTGCGACTTCCTGTTCTGCGGTCAGGTGCTCTACCACTGAGCTATCGAGTTTGTCTCACGCCAAAGGCTTGGAATTATCCTTTCATACTGGCGACTCTGTTATAGAGTATGTCCATAGCGTCTGATCTAGTCAGCACTGCTTATGGGTTGTTATAAAATGTTATGTTTTATTTAACGACGCTCGCAACTGCAGAGGTTATATCAGCGTCGCCGGATGTGCCGGAATTTTGTCCCGCAGGAGTTCTTTTACATGCCAGTAAATCTACTGACATGAGCCTGTCGCATTTAAGCACACTTGAATGCCATCGACCTGGCCCGGGATCGAACCCGCAACCTTGGGCATAGAAGGCCAGCGCTATACCAACTTGCCAACCAGGTCGACTTCTGCTTATGGGTGTGAAGAAACTTTTTACAAATGTAATCTTCATCTTACGATGTTTGGTGACATATATACGTCCGTTGATGTGACATATTAATGAATTTAAATACTATTATAGTCACAATCATGCCATGGTATGAAAGAAAAATTACATAAGCACGTCTAAATTTCTGCGATTATGTAATGTATTAAATGCCTTTTGTGTAAAATTAATTAGATTTGTTGTGGTAGACCTTAATAGAAGAATGTAGGACGAAACTCAGAAAACTGAAAACAGACAATTGGATCATAGAATTCAGCTGGATTAAAGCACACGTAGGAGAATACGGCAATGAACTTGCTGACCAACTAGCGAAGCAAACATCTCAAGACAGTGAACTGGTAATCTGTTACAAGAAGATTCCAAAAACCGAAATACTACGTGACATGAAACAACATATGGATAGTTTATCGAAATGGGAAAGCTTGTGGCAAACTACGTCAAAAGGGCAAATTACAAAATCGTTCTTTCCAACATGAGTCAAATACAATAAACCACGGTGTCATTAAAGTAAATAATAAACTAATCTAACCTGTCACAGATTAGTATATGCAAGGAAAACAAAAGCCTTTGACTAATCTAACCTGTCACAAATTCGTAGTGAGTGTACACTAGCATGAAATGTCACCAAAGTTATGTTGGTATTGCAGAGGAGACAGCTGAAGGTGTGGGAAGCAGAGTACAAGCAGCACTAGTTTAGCCTAAATAATCACGGAAGTCCCAATATTACAAGGAAGAAAAAAAGATGTAATTATTCACTTCTCTGCCAAATTTATACGGGAACAGCTAAGCGGCCTTAGGTATGTGACAAGGTTAGTGGGTTAGTCGAGGGAATATATAACTAGCCTACTAAAGTGACAAGGTCACTTATAGAACTATACCTCAACTAACCCACTAACCTTGTCACATAGGTCGGCCACTTGGCCATTCCTACATAGGCCTAAATTTGACAGATATAAAAATAATTACCATGATGTTTCGTGTTTTCCGCGTTTATTTTATTTTTCAACATGTTGTAAAACCCCCTAAAATAGGGGGATTTCGAAAAAAAAAAATATATATATAAATCTGGGACAGAACGAAAGGGAAAACCGCAATAAGCAGAACGTAGAAGCTCCACCCACCACCCCTTCCCTACTAGCTCATCAGACACACTGCATGATAGGTGAGTGTTATGTCGAATGCACATTTCATGTGGGTGAGCATAACTTCCCCTACTGGCGTTCTCTTTATTGCGATTTATCCGAATGAAACAATTACCTAAGTTTATTACTGATCCCTTATTGCAAACATTAAACTTCGAGGGAAGTTTCAGTCATGTATTGCCAGTATTGGGAATTAAAAACAAACACTGAAAATACCTTAGTTTTGTAGTGTGGAATAGTAGAAACTCGATGTGATCTCTCGGAGGGCTGTGGTCCTATCCAACCCAACCTAAATAGGTTCCTTACTTATATAGGAAAATCGTCCTGCTTGGATGAAGAAGGTGGCCATATTTCTTCGTTGTGACGTAATTTGAGGTGGAGTGGGAGAATGATTGCAGTATCGCCAACTGTGGTAACCATTCATATAATCTTACACACCTAACCTAACCTAACGTACTACACACCTATTGTAACATTCCTCACGTTTAGCACACCTGCTGTAACATACCTCACATTAGTTTCATTTCGATTGCCGATATTGGCATCCCTGCTACGTCGTCTGGTGGAAATCGAGAGTCATCTAGTGGCAGTGAAGTGAAAGTGTGTAGATCATCATGGTGGGAGGGACATATTCTGTGTTATCTGCAAGAATTATTGTGTCATCGTAGTGATAATTGCTTATATATTGTACATTAAAAATTGAAATGTGTCATGGCTGTGATAAAAGTGTTCAAAATTGATTTCCAGCGCCACAATCCTAGTGATAAATGTGTGAATATTCATTAGGAGTCCGTTGGCAGTGGCAAGAAGAAAATGAAAGTTGACCTTTGTCTGTTTTTATTTTATTAGGTTATTTTACGATGCTTTATCAACATCTCAGGTTATTTAGCGTCTGAATGAGATGAAGGTGATAATGACGGTGAAATGAGTCTGGGGTCCAGCACTGAAAGTTACCCAGCATTTGTTCGTATTGGGTTCAGGGAAAACCCCGGAAAAAATCTCAACCAGGTAACTTGCCCCGACTGGGATTCGAACCCGGGCCACCTGGTTTCGCGGCCAGACACGCTGACCATTACTCCACAGGCGTGGACCACCTGTGTCTGTTGTGGCATCATTTTGTTGTTCTGTGGTTATGGCTTGTGTGTGGTAAAAACCTGGCTAAATATCCTATTTCTTCCTCTGCCTGTCTGGTAAGAGGTTTGCCGAGTTCTTTGTAGGTCGTAGGAGTAACGTAGGGATGGTTCTTGAGTTACTGATGGGGAAAAGTTCTTTTCGCTAACTCATAGACGAGTCTGGATGATGTGTATTTAGACATACAGGGTGCAACTTTCAAGGAACATGCCATGACTTTTCTAATGTTTTTAGACAATTTTTGCTTCTTTCCATACCAGTCCTAGGCCATAGCTGAGGATGGGCATAATCTTTGCATGGAATAAAATCATGGCTGTGTCTAATGATAGTGTTGTGATGTCGAAAATCTGTTTTGGTCTCGTCTTGAATATGGATTCTGAAGGATTTGGGATTATTTCCAAGAAACCATAGCTGAACGATTCACATTATTTCCAGGTTAGTTGAATCAACTCCTCTAGTGAACGATATAAATCTTTAAAAATTTGTCAAACTTTTTCTCTATGTCACAATCAGCTAACACCGGCTATAATCTACAACAATACACAACTGGACAATGTCCATACATTCAAGTATCTGGGCGTCACTCTTGATAATAAGCTCACATGGAAAGATCATTGCTCCGAGATAGCTGCAAGAACCTGTGGTAGATTATCCTTACTAAAGTGACTTGCTGGAACCAAATGGGGATGTGCTACATCTACGCTAAACTGTACTTACAAGACATATGTGAAACCAATCATGATATATTGCTGTTGTGCCCTTATAACTTCATCTGATCAGACAATCAATAAGCTAGACTGTGTCCAAAATCAAGCCATGAGACTGATTACTGGTGCTGTCAAATCAACACCAATAAACTCACTATTGCTCCATACCAATAACATGGACATCAAATCAGAAATAAGACAATCAGCGTTAAAACTTCATGAAAAACTCATTGGTTTGTCTGATATTGAATACTCCCCTTGCTCCTCACACACCAACCGCAGATTAAAAACCCAAGAGGGTTTCCTGCAAAAAGTAATCACTGAAAGGCATAATCTGGATCTATCCTGGAAACCCCAGCAATTGATACTAGCAACCAACCCACTTGCTTTATATCATATTGACTATGCACTAGAGCTTATTGCAATAGAAAATAAGCAGGACGAATGTAGTGAAGTACTCCGTCTTTCTGCCTTAGAAACATTACAAATCCATTACCCACAAGACAAATGGCTGCATGTGTACACTGACGGCTCCCAAATAGAAGAACACAGGCCCACTGGAGCCGGAATTCATTGCCAACTGTTCTCTACCTATCTCACTCTAGGCAACAACCATACACCTTTTGATGGAGAAGTAAGAGCCATATGTACTGCTGTGAAACAACTGTTGTACAGGTCCTTCCCATTTTCAAACATTGTCCTCCTCAGTGACTCAAAAGCAGCGATATCTGCAATTGGAAACTACTTACTACAACCAGCTAATGATGACATTCAACAATGCAGAGAAGACATCAAGAAACTAAATAAAATTGTACATCTGCAATGGATACCTTCTCTCTTCGGTATTGCCGGGAATGAAGCAGCATACTTTCTGGCAAAGAAAGGAACAACTATCCCCCTTTCATATTCTAACATGCTGCCATTCCATAGAGCATCTACAAATATAAGCAGTCGATTGAGACAATGTTTCCATAAGAGTTTGGAGGACCAAATTAAAGATAAACACTGGAAGGACGCACTGAACTCCACTCTCCCCGAATGACCCAGAAGAGAAGCTGTTGCGACGTTCCGCACCGCAGTAGGTCATGACTGTCTGGCTAATCACCTCCACCACCTGGGTGTATTATCCAGCCCCCACTGCATGCTCTGTGGATGTTCCGACAACATGGACTCAAACCACATTAAGACTTGTCTAGCACTTTCATCTGTCAGCTTTGTGGAAGGTACTGGGAGGCCAGAGAAAGAATGCAGCAGTGCTGACATCCTCTCCTTCACTTGCACATTGTTCACTTTATTTCGTTTTCTTTCCTTTTAGTTTTTATCGCCATTGTACGACCAATGACTCTAGTGAAGTGGCACTGCATTGAATAAAAAAAAATTATTTCTCTTTTTGTCTGCTAGGTGTCTCTCCCTTCTCTTCAAATCTTTTCTTCTTTTATACCTCACTCTACTCTACACCCTTTTTACTCCAATTCTGCCATCTAATGTTACGTAACTCGAATTACATTATAGCCTACATTACATCATATAAATGCAGCTTTTTACTTAACGAGACGAGACGAGATTCGAACCTGGTACTTCCTGGTCTATAGCACCATCCCTTAGGTTAATCGACCAAGTTAAACAGCAAATTCGATGATAGTGTCTTTTTGGAAATTAAAGTACGTATTTTAGAATTTATTGTTGTATCGAAATTATTTCCGATGTGGCAGAAGGACGAATATACAATATATTTAGACGAAAATTTTATGAAAATTGTATCATCATAAGACAATATTGAATGAGCAATTCTCGTGACGTCATTGCTATAGCAACCTTATAAACATGCATTGTTAGTAGAAGTGCCACTTTCAAGTCATGGCTTTTAATTTACGCAAATTATATGAATGTTGTAGAGATATTGAAAGTTGCATAGAGTTCTGTGTCGTCCACAAATTATTGCCCAGCAAAGAAAATATCAAGTGTATTGATTGTGGAGCCAAGGGAAAAGTGGTGCAGCAGGAGAGAAGTAAGAATAAAAGTGTGCCGCATTGCTTGAAGTGCAGTAAGTTAGTTGTCACAAAGAAAGTGCGATAGCAGTCAAGACCTTGTTTGAATGTAATAAACTGACTCTTGTCCAGAGTTTAACATTCATTTATCTCCAGCTACTCCATATAAAGATCTTTGACGCTGCAATCAAAGCCGAAGTCGGTGCCAATACTGTTGTGGACTACTATAGATTTTACAGGGAAGTTTGCTATGTTATCATTACTAACAGTCAACAGAAGATTGGTGGTGTAAGACCAGAGCTGGGCAAAATACTGACATCCAGGTATTTCAAATATAAATACAAAATAGCCTACTTCAAAGAATAGTATTTGAAATACAAATACAAAATACTTTAAAAAAATTAGGCCTAACCAAAATACATTTGTAGGCCTATTTTATATACTCAGAATACATTTGTATTTCAAATAATCAATGCAGTATATAGGCCTAAAGAAATAATATTACTGAAAATCTAAAATATTATATTAACATTAAAAGTATTTTTACCTCGGAAGTTTTCTATAAACACTGTAACTGAACAGTCAGCAATGAAAGTATGCTACATATGAATAATTACTGCTCCCTTTCAAAGAAATCAGTTTCTCAAGAAGTTTATCAGATAAGGATCCCCTTGCTTGTGCAAAACAGTCTTTCTATAGGTGCAGACGAACTCAAACTTGTATTATACTTTATAAAAGCTTGTTTCACTGTTGGGTAATTCTCTAGAGTGCACAGGGTTGTCCCTTTGTTGTTTAAGAATTGTATGAAAGCTCATACTCCGCAGTAGACAAGTACTTTTCTTTTTGCTTTTCAAAGTCTGTTGCACTTGAGTTGAAAACATAAGAATTGTTTTCATCATCTGAACTAACCAAAGGTGTAGCAGAGAACTGCTCAGCTGATTTCACACACATATTCTGTATCCTCTTCTTATCATTTGGTGAGGCAGTGTCAGGTAGCCATCCATTTTAAATGATGGGTGGAAGCAAGCTGCCAAAATAGCTCAATTGCTTCTGGGATCAGATCAAACATCACTTTAAATCTCGATGAAAGCGAACTTATTAGATTTGGAGTTACTTGGAATAGATGGTGTAGATTACTAGGTAACAGAATATGTAATCTGTTTTTGAGGGAAATTAATGTGGAAAAAAGTTGGCCGTAATAGCACGTCTTCTCATTTTGCATTAAATCAAGGGCTACGGCAGTTGGTTTCAGAACTGCACAATATTCTTCAAGGTACTGAAACTCAACATCTTTGAAGGTTGGCAATCCCAGTGTTTCACATATACTATTTGTATCATGTTTGAATTGCAATATTTGAGAGATTGAGTCATGAAGAGAATTCCATCGAGTTGGGCAAGGAAACTTTAATGAATATTTCAAGACATCTGATATAATTTCTGAGGATTTGGGTCTCCTAGACGCATTCCATAATGCTGAACATTTAGCAAGTGTTGGGTGATGGATCCTTGGTGCTGTTGGAGATTTCTTTATGGCATTAACACTAGGAGGACTGGATCCGTCATTCTGCCGGGTACCACGTATTTAAATAATTATTATTCAAAAGCTTTTCATCCTACTACTCCCACAATTTACGACTTTTATTTTATCTTTGTGATGTATGATTCCTAAAAATATTGGATTTTGATGACTTTTCTAAAAGATGTTACAAGCAAAAAATATTGGATTTTTATTACTTTTCTAAAAGATGTTACAAGCAATTACTACTAGTAGCACCATCACCCGTCATTCTGATGGGTTTCAAGTTTCAGACCGGCCGTACCTACATACCAGATGGAGTTCAAATTTCTATTGTTGCAGTAATGTTTAGGTTTCATGCGTCCTCTGCGAGTGGTTTATGACTTCGGCAGGTCCTTTATGTATGTATTTATTTATTTATTCTGGTGTAGTTAAGGCCATCAGGCCTTCTCTTCCACACCACCAGAAATACAAATACAATAACAGAAATAAAAAGGAAAAAAAAAAACACTATAAACAAAGTAAAGTCACACAAAAATATACACAGGTTGCAGTCACACAAACTTTAAATGAGTGATTAAGTATAATTAATTGTAAAGGTAAAAAAAGGTAAAGGTATCCCCGTAACATGCCATGAAGGCACTTGGGGGGCATGGAGGTAGAGCCCCATGCTTTCCATGACCTCGGCACTAGAATGAGGTGGTGTGGTTGGCACCACGCTCTGACCGCCTTTTACCCCCAGGAAAGACCCGGTACTCAATTTTATAGGAGGCTGAGTGAACCTCGGGGCCGTTCTGAAAGTTTGGCAACGAGAAAAAATCCTGTCACCACCTGGGATCGAACCCCGGACCTTCCAGTCTGTAGCCAGCTGCTCTACCAACTGAGCTACCCGGCCGCCCGTATAATTAATTGTATCCTAACTAATTAACCTTTGTCGGTATCTAAAAATAAAATATTGCTTTCTGAGTGTGTGTTGTTTTGACACATGCGCGCTGTTTTCGTCGGCGAAAATTCAGCTTCCCAATGGCAGCCTCTGGAGACAAACGTTATTTGTCAGAAGAAGAAATCGACTATTTGATGAATATGTCTGGTAACGAATCGGAAGATGATCTCCGTAATCTGTGCGAAATTGACGAAATCCACGAATGATGTGAAAATCAAGGTACAGACCACGCTGATAAGGACGCAGATTATGTTCCTAGCAGAGATGAAACTAGTGACTTTTCAGATGGAGATTCATCGCATAATGTGAGGCAAGATAATGAGCAACCAGAACAGCCAGCTGATACTTCATCTACAAAAGGTAAGTTAGACTACATAATTTATTATTAGGTACTTATTATTATTATTATTATTATTATTATTATTATTATTATTTATTGTTATTATTTATTCGTTGTATTATTATTATTATTATTATTATTATTATTATTATTATTATTATTATTATTATTATTATTTTCATCACCATATTTTTTATAAATACCAGTAATATGTTACTTCAATTCTAATTACCACAACAGCAATATGAAAAAATCTTTGTAACTCTATTTCCTGGATTGAATTGTGTCTCTAATATAAAAGTATATAATTTATTAATTATGTTTTCAGCTGCTTCATTACCACTGGCTCCTAATGTTCCAACTACCAGAGGTGGCGTAGCAGAGGCTGAGGACGAAATTGTTCTCAGGTAACAAACAATCCTGTCCTAGGAAGTGTTGAGACTGCTGCTGATGGGACACAATGGACTGTTATTCCTCCACAAGCTGCACCTGGAAGAAGAGCACGACAGAATATCGTGACAGAAGTCCCTGGACCTACAGGCCATGCGAAGAGGTCCATAGTAAATTGTGAGTATTCAAGCGCATGGAAACTTCTAATTGATGACAGCATGCTTCTGAATATAAAAAGATGCACTGAAAAAAGAGCATGTCAGGAATTACAAGATGACAGCTGGACCATTAGTATTGAAGCATTAGAGGCTGCTATTTCTCTTATGTATGTGAGAGGAGTATATGGCGCAAAATCTTTCTCCTAAAATTATTATGGTCGCAGGTTTGGGGACCAGCATTTTTTCGGAGCACCATGAGTAGAATTCAATTTAGTGAAATTTTGAGATTTCTGCAATTTGACGAGGAAGCCACACGATCTCAAAGATTACAAACAGATTGCTTTGCAGCTGCTACTCCTATATGGAATACCTTCATTGCCAATTGCTTGTTATGTTACAAACCAAGTGAAAACATCGCTGTGGATGGACAGTTGTTTCCTTGCAAGGCTCGCTGCCCATTCATACAGTACATGAATAGCAAACCAGACAAGTTTGGAATAAAGTTTTGGCTGGCTGTTGATACGAGCTCTAAATACTTGGTGAACGGTTTTCCTTACCTTGGTAGAGATGAGGAGTGTCCTGCAGGTGTACCGTTAGCAGAACATGTTGTAATGCATCTGGCAGAGCCCTACCTTTCTAAGGGAAAAAATATTACATGTGACAATTTCTTCACGGCAAAATCTCTTTGAGAAAATTTGAAACGCAAGAGTACTAGCATAGTCGGTACACTGGAAATGTCTAGACAGGAAGTTCCTCCATCAGCAAAATCACCTACAGCGCCCTAACCTCCTATCAGTGTAAAAAGAACAAGAATGTGGTACCGTTGAGCACAATACACAATACAGTTACCATCAACGAGCAGCATAAAAAAAAGCTACCTGAAACAGTGTTGTTCTATAATGAAACTGAGTGTGGTGTTGACATCATAGATCAAATGGCTCGACTTTACACTGTGAAATACGGATGCTCTAGATGGCCTATGCATGTGTTTTTCAATGTGTGGACCTGGCCACAATCAATGCATTGATTCTGTACAAGGAGGTAACAGGTGACAATGTGTCTTGGCACCAGTTCATATTCAAGTTGGGAGAAGAACTAGCAGCCAGATATGTAACCACTAGACCACCAGCCCCTCTTCCTGAAAGAATTCTTCAGCAGAGCAATGTCCGCAACACATGTCAGAATGGAGGATGCAGAGGGAAGAACAGAAGTGAAAATCAGTGTGCAAAGTGCTTCAAGTACGTGTGTGGACCATGCTTAGCAAGTTCCAAGTGTACCTGTGTAAGGTGTTATGACGCAGCTGGTGGCTTTGAATAAACAATCATGAAAGGATGCTTATTTTTGTGTTTCTTGTTTATAGTGCAATGCATAGGTTTAAATGTGGAAATTATTTCTTTCATTTTTGTACTTAAATTTTTTAAGATGAACTCAATAGTTATTGAAATTTAAAAAATGTCATATCCTAGAGAAAAATCATACATATACTTTAAAAGCATTAAACAATTATATAAATAAACATTCCTATTCAAAAGTGTTAAATATTTGGAAAGAAAACCTGTTAAACCTGCACCCGTCAAAATGACGGGTCTGGTCCTTGTAGGTAGACAGTATCTCTGGTCCTCCTAGTGTTAAGGAAATCAGTTGTGGCAAGAAACGTAAGTGTATGGCTAGCACATCTGAAATGGGTAGGCAAATAAGACAAAAATTTCATTCTTCAAATCCAAATCCAAAACTTGAAGGACAATAAGAAGAAGAAAGTATTTTGAGTATTTGAAATACAAAATACATCAATTTTATGTATTTAAATACAAAATACTTTCGAAAATCCTTACAAATTATGAAATACAAAGTATTTCAAATACTGGCCAGCCTGTGTAGGACATATAGTTGAGGTGAATGAATTACACTTATTTGTTAGAAAATATAACAGAGGGCGACTCACAAAGCACGAAAAGGAAGGTAGGACACCAACTGTTTGCCCTATGGCCAGGTTGTCATTCACTTGGACGTATGCTCCTCATTGTGGCTGTTATGTAATGGTTATCTCCGATGGTGTGGGTCAACTTCTGCAGCATCTTGTGGCGATTTAGATGGTCGAAGGCTTTGCTGAATTCAATGAAGATATGATACACAGCTCCCTTTCTGGAACTCTTGTGAAATCTTTTGTAACAGGGTGTTTACAACCTAGAGCATATTCTTACTATTCCTCTGATTTTAATATTTTCGTTAGCAGTGTGAAGCTGTTGTTTTCCAGGGTTTCCTCTGTTTGTGTTTGGATCATTCACGTTGCCTTTGCTCTTGTACAAGATTTTGATATCACAGTGTCTCCAGTCTTCTGGGATGGTGCTAGATGAAAAACATTCCTTCAGCAGTGATGTCCGGGTGTCTAGGAGTAGCTAGGCTGATTGCTTTATGTGCTCATTTGGACTGGCTGTCTTTTTATTTTTCAGTTGTGTGGTAGCATCCTTCACTTCCATGTAATGGGTGGGATGATTTTGAGTTCCTCTCTCCTATTTTCATTTTTGTGTTCAGTCTGTTGCTTTCTTACCATTTTGTGAGAAGTGCATTTCCTGTATAGGATGTGAATTCCTTTTGTAGGGGGCAAGGTTTTTCTTTTCTGGGCAGAGAAAGAGTTTTTTAAGATGTCTTCTGCTGCCAGATTAGCCTCATTTTCGCTATACTCCGATTTAGTTGTCTTCAGTAGAATCTTTTTTTTTTTTTTATTCAATGCAGTGGCACTTGACTAGAGTCATTGGCTGTACAATGGCGATAAAAACTAAAATGAAAGAAAACGAAAGAAAGTGAACAATGTGCAAGTGAAACTACGAAGGTGAGGATGTCAGCACTGCTGCATTCTTTCTCTGGCCTCCCAGTACCTTCCACAAAGCTGACAGATGAAAGTGCTGGACAAGTCTTAATGTGGTTTGAGTCCATGTTGTCGGAACATCCACAGAGCATGCAGTGGGGGCTGGATAATACACCCAGGTGGTGGAGGTGATTAGCCAGACAGTCATGACCTACTGCGGTGCGGAATGTCGCAACAGCTTCTCTTCTGGGTCATTCGGGGAGAGTGGAGTTTAGTGTGTCCTTCCAGTGTTTATCTTTAATTTGGTCCTCCAAACTCTTATGGAAACATTGCCTCACTCGACTGCTTATATTTGTAGATGCTCTATGGAATGGCAGCATGTTAGAATATGAAAGGGGGATAGTTGTTCCTTTCTTTGCCAGAAAGTCTGCTGCTTCATTCCCGGCAATACCACAGTGAGAAGCTATCCATTGCAGATGTACAATTTTATTTAGTTTCTTGATGTCTTCTCTGCATTGTTGAATGTCATCATTAGTTGGTTGTAGTAAGTAGTTTCCAATTCAGATATTGCTGCTTTTGAGTCACTGAGGACAATGTTTGGAAATGGGAAGGACCTGCACAACAGTTGTTTCACAGCATTACGTATGGCTCTTACTTCTCCATCAAAAGGTGTATGGTTGTTGCCTAGAGTGAGATAGGTAGAGAACAGTTGGCAATGAATTCCGGCTCCAGTGGACCCATGAGGAGAATCTTATGTCCTGTGTTTATTCTCATAATTCAGTAGGTCCATTTTTGGAGGCTCTGCCTCTATGAAGGACGTTCAGTTGGCCTTACGTATCTCCGAACACTCTTTGTTGAACCAATGTTCGAATTTTATCTTGCAGTTGACTGTGGAGATACTCTGAATGTCTGTTGTCATCTGGGTTTACATGTATGACAGCTTGCAGGATCGTTGCTATAGCATCACAGTAGATATTGGGCTGATGTAGATTCTGACAATTTGATATATGGTTCGTTTTAATTACGACGACGTTTTCTTCTGTATGGATTTTTATTGGTTTCCCAATCCTCTCGTAAAAGCAAGAAACTTCACTGTTGGGTTCTGTCGGTGACACAGATCATCTGCCCTGAACCTTGGAGAAGTTAGGGGTGATTGTTTTGAGGGGTGTGAGGCTAACCTTGGAGCAAGCGGCTGGCTAACAGTACTTTTCAGGCGAATACAATGTGCTTAATGGGTCATTCCATGAAAATGCGACATTTTTACGAAAAAGAAAAATCTCACGAATCTCTGCTTGTTATATGTCATTTTTTTCGTTACGATCCGAATTTTTTGAATATGACAACACTGATTGTGTAACAACACGTAAGTGTGAGAAAAAGCACAAAGAAGTCTGTGGTTTAAGAGCGCGAAATTATCTATTAGAAATCACATATTTGAATGCAAATAAATCATTACTTCTGTATGTTAAATTCAATTAATAATGAAGTTCTGGCCTTTGTTAATAATTATAATGCATACTTACTTACTTACTTACAAATGGCTTTTAAGGAACCCGGAGATTCATTGCCGCCATCACATAAGCCCGCCATCGGTCCCTATCCTGAGCAAGATTAATCCAGTCTCTATCATCATATCCCACCTCCCTCAAATACACTCTAATATTATCCTCCGATCTACGTCTCGGCCTCCTCAAAGGTCTTTTTCTCTCCGGTCTCCCAACTAATACTCTATATGCATTTCTGGATTCGCCCATATGTGCTACATCCCCTACCCATCTCAAATGTCTGGATTTAATGTTCCTAATTATGTCAGGTGAAGAATACAGTGCGATTATAATGCATAGAAACCTTAATATGATGATTATTTCGTGCTTGATTACAATTATTACAAAGAAAGGTTGAGAGTTCGTGTGTCACGCTCAAATTTACATTTGCTTATATTTCTTCAAAACCATTTCATTTTTTAATGTTTCATAAATATGTAAAAGTGAGACACATCACACAACAATCAACTTCTTATATGGACAACATTTTGATTTATGTACAAACGAACAAAAACGTTATGTTCATGTGTCACTAAAGTTTATCCTAAAATCCAGTTGCAATTTTTATTCTTATTGGAAGTCTTTACGCCTAAACATAATTAGTAATGAAATTTCAAATACTTACTGTTTTTTTTTTTTTTGAATGTACATATACTATAGGTTAAACACTCTTGAAAATAAGTGTTCCATAACTGTTGTAAGGGGGAAAGGAACTGGTCACGCTACCCCATTATCTCCTGGCCTAGTTTCCTCATAAGTGGTGCCTTCTTGGTATCACTTGTGAGGTTCACACCTTTCTTTGGACAGTTAACTAAGCAATAACAATTGTTGTAAAAATATAGTGTGTAGGCCTAAAATTAGCATAAAACATTTAATTTATGCCTAGAGTTCGTATAAAATATTTATTATTTTTTAATTCCTTGAATTAAAAATTTACAAAAATTGGTTTATGTTAATTTATTTCATATAAAAAAAGAAGCTTAAGCAGTACATTTTTATGGTAAGTAGATAGCCACCATACTAGGCCTATGTATAAATAAATAAACGTGATTATTTGCACATTAGATAAATGGTACTAAATTTCTGATATTCATTTGAAATCGTTTTATTTAATAACATCAATTAACTTACCCTAGGTATCATTTAGCAATTCTAAAAGATAGGCCTTTTAAAATCTATATTAGTTGTTCTATTGATATAAATGTTTATACATTTTGAACATTTTTTGATAATATTTTCAAGAATTAAGTTGGGCTGATTACTCGATTGGGTTTTTTCCCCGAGGTTTTCTCCAACCTTAAGGCGAATGTCAGGTAATCTATGGCGAATCCTCGGCCGTATCTCGCCAAATACCATTTCGCTATCACCAATCCCATTGTGACACTAAAAACCTAGTCGTTGATATAATGTCGTTAAATAACCAAGTAAAAAAATAAGACATAAAATATTCAGTAGGTGAAGTTACCACCAATGTAGAGAGGGTATTATTAAATTGAATAGGTTTTATGACCAAAGAGAGATGTATTCATAGGCGGAGTTATGATGAAGGGGCATGGGGGGGGGGCACTGCCCCCCAAACTTGTCTAAACTCTTTCTTTTATTAACGTTACAAAATATTGAATTTGCTTTTGTTTATGATTAAGTTTTTGTTGCTTAAATTGACGAATTAATGTCTTCAGATCATTGTCTGACCGCCACTTGGAGAAATATGAGTAACATACTACACAAAAATGCAGAAAAAAGAAAAGTGATCCGGGTATAATGTGTAAACTTAAAGACGAGATTAAATAAAATAATTCTGTGGTGTTCAGGTAAGTCATTTTTTTGTGCAGATGAAATTTTTTTCCCAGATGAACACTCAGTTAAATTATACAAGTGAGTGTGCAAAAATCAAAAGAATACTAGCAGTTGATGTGTTTTATTTGTGTAGAAAGTTGTTTGCAATAAGGGCTCCAAGTTTAATTTTAATTTGTCTCAAAACTCATTTTTATGACTTGTCTCCCTTTACCCAAACAACACAAAATTAGATATCTTCAGGAAAGCTTAAGATAAAAATATTTCTTTTAGCAGTGATACGTAGTTTTATTCATGTATATGTGTTTCTGTACGAGAGAGAAAAAGAGGGAGATTGTTTTAAATTATGCCCTATTATAATTTATAGCAGATCTACAGTTCAAGCCCTATACTAATAAATGGTCATATTCTGATACACTGTACTGTACCACGGTCAAGCTACAATGAGGGGAGGACGTAATTTTTTTTTAGTAGGTTATTTTACGAAGCTTTATTTAGCATCTGAATGAGGTGAAGGTGATCAATCAATCTTCTTAATGTATCCAGCTGTTTGCTGACAACATAAAGTCCACTATAGTCCACTGTAGTCTATTCAGTTGTTGTTTTTCACGAGAAATGAGGGGTATTTTGATCGGTGTTCATTATAGATGCCTGTTGCTAGTAGCCAGAGGTGGGGTGTGGTCAATATATACTGCAGGGCTGTGTCTTCTGCAACTGGTACTGATAATTTTAATTTACTTCTTTTGTGATTTATGGATGGACAGTATAGAAGAATGTGTTCCAGATCTTCATCATGATTATTACACCACAGACAAGTAGGATTATCAGAACTGTGAAATCGGTGTAGGTACAATTGAGTGACAAAAGAGGTGAAGGTGATAATTCCAATGAAATGAGTCTGGGGTCCAGCACCAGTAGTTACCCAGCATTTGCTCATATTGTGGGTTGAGGGAAAACTCCGGAAAAAACCTCAACCAGGTAACTTGCCCCGACCAGGAATCGAACCCGAGCCACCTGGTTTTGCAGCCAGATGCGCTAATCATTACTCCACAAGTGTGGATTAGGTCATAAAATGCCACACCACCTCAAAAGCCACTTTGTATCCCTAACTTTTAAGTTTTACGTTTGTGTAATGGCCCTATTAATGAATTATCAATGCATTGCACATTGTCTGTCGTAAATCAAAATGTTTCTTCAGTTTCTGTTTTCAATTTGATAAGTTAAAAATGCCTCTTATTTGAGACGACATTGCGAGAGCTGTCACTTTGGTTGAAGATGGATGAATCATTCCTTTTGCGGTGGTAGATCTACATCAACCAAGGAGGACAGGTTTCTGATTCTCTGTATCTTGCGATATCTCCACACGACTGCGGTCCAGGCCAGAAAGCATCCCGAAACAGTGAGGAACATCACTGTGAGTGAGAGAAATGTTAGACGAAGACTCCAGGAAGCCAATTTGACCTCAAAAAGACCTGTAATTTCACCATCACTCACCTCCAGCATAGGGCAGCGTGATTACAGTTCATGCGTCAACACCAGAATTGGACTGTGGACTAGTGGTCAATGGTGCCGTTCACGGGTGAATCGCGATTTTGGTTTCGGTTATCTGATGTTAGAGAAAGAGAGTATTGGGAGAGAGTGGGGAGCAATATTCGCCTTGAAACTTTCCCAAAAGATTGCTGGAGTGGTTCTGTCATGGTTTGAGCGATATCAGTTTTTGAACTCCAACAAAACTTCTTTTCGTCGATGGAGGCACCTGAATGCGCACAAATATATAGTGGAGGTGTTAGCAGACCATGTAATTCCCTTCATTCCCTTTGCATAACCATCCCCCTCCATGCTGCTCGCTGCATGATGGACTGCCTTCATGACATCGGGATGCAGCCGGACTTAAATCCTATGGCATATGTAGGAGAAGTGGAATCTCAGAATCTGGTGGTTAGCATGGAGGACATCATCTCCACTAGGAGTGATAACACAATATTAGGGCAAATATGCGCACAGTAACAGTTACAGTGGCATAATCATTTGTTAATGTAAGCCACAAAATGGATTACTTGAAATTTTGTGTAAATTACAACACTTTAGAACTTAATAGTAATATGTGTTACAAGAGTGGTATGTTGAAGTTTTCATGTTTGAGGAAAAGTTTGAAAAAGCTCAACTACGTTTCGCTTTTTCAATTTCCGAGAATTGAAAGAAAACATACTGCTCGTGTATCGTACATTATTTTGTGCGAAGATCGTTTATTACATACCTGAAAGAGGAATTTCTAATTAGTTGCAATGAAATCTCCATCTTGGTTTCTGTTCAATGACGGCAAATTTGCAAAACAAAAATATCTATCTTCAACATTGTTGCTTTAAAATGTTTTCTGTGTTTACTATACTCCAGCAGGCCATGATATACGTCTGTCTTTTTTTTTCCCCCAGTCTATAAATGCGAACTTAAAACAAACAGTAAGGTTATGTAATGATTTATTTTTCATTTTAATATTTTAACAATATTATTTATATAACATATTGCAGTAATAACATCGGCATCTGGAATCTTGTTGATTTTTTCACGGCTTCCTTAATGTTACTGTCACGAATGCAGTAACTTTAGTGGAGTTGTAGAGTTTACTTAATTTTTGCAAATATTTAAAAACAATAATTAACAGTGCAATTTAGGTGAAATTGCAGTGGTAAGTTTTGAATTTATAATTATTACTATATTGACTGTCTCTAAAAATAATATGTTAAAAGCCTAAAGCAGTAAAATCAATATGTCACTTAAGCGGTAAGAAGAGGAAAATTGTTGTGTGTGTTAGGTTGGGAATACTGAATGTGAAATTTTTGACTTTCCACGGATTGGTTTTGTGCGGAAACCAAGCAAATATGCACGATCTCGCACAAAATAAACTGCAAACAAAAAGCATTTTGATGACGGGATGAAGTGCACAGGTTACATGTTTTTTTTTTTTTTTTTTTTTTCGTTTTACAGTATGCCTTAGTCAGAATGTACAAAAAATAACCTAAAGCATAAGCTATAAAATGATTATAGTTCTTTAAAATCTTAAGTGATCCACTTTTTTGCTGGTCAGTGTAACTAAAAATTGGAAAGAACTGATCAGTGTAGGTAACTTAAAAGTGACTGTTTAACATGTAAAATAAAGAGGCAGAACGCTTAAAAATGAACTCAAAACGTACATTTCACTTCACTTAGTATATGCAAGGCATACCAAAAGCCTAAACTAACCTGTCACAGATTTCCACACTACAGAACTTAGAAAAATGGAAGTTGGAAATTTCAGTGTCACGTGCTATAGAAAAGCCCTCGTGTCTATGCAGACTAATCTAATCTAATGCTTTTTTTTTTTTTTTCAGGAACAGATTGTGTTTGATAAACCTTGGAAGGAAAGATTTAATGAATAAGAGTGTTGACTATTTATATAACATAAAACTGTGCTCTAATCATTTCGAAGATGGGCAGTTTACGTACACTAATAGGAACAAGTTAGTGTGGAATGCTGTTCGAACACTATTTGATATTCCTAATCTGCCTTCTCCAGTAAAAAGAAAATTGAGACCCAGAAAGTATGAAGTATTGCGGAAAAAGTTACTTCAATCCTTTAATGGTGACTCTATACTGCAAGATTGTGCATCAACTGAACTTGATGACTTTACCAGTGATCTCTCAAATAAAATGTGTGATGCTTCCACACAAACAGAGCTTTCTTTGAATGAAAATGACATGCTAGGTATGTTACGAGAAAAGTATGAATATAAATCATTAGAAGTTGTTTGCCTCCGGAAAAAATACAAGGACATCAAAAGAAATCGGTGTGTGCGTGCAGTTTCAAGAAAAAGTATAGAAAAATAGACAAAAATGCAGTGCTAGTGGATAGTTAATATTAGATGTAAATGTATTACATTTCATTTATTGATCAGCATTATAGCTTTGTGATACAGAATAAGTCAAAAGATATACAAAATTATATGTAGGCCTACATAGCAGCCTGTGTAGGTTAATACAGTTTATAAGAATAAACAAGTCATGAGCTGGAGGGGTGTACAAAATCTATTCTGCGCTTCTAGGGTTGGATTAAATAGATATTTGGACATTATAAACATAGTTAGAAGAACGAAAAGAACACAGTTATTATCAGTGTCTACATTTGACAATTGTAATACAAGAAACTTTAGGCTTACTCAGTTATACTTCACAAAGTAGTGGTTTGTAAAGCATAATTTGAAGAAAAAAAATTGCAGTAATTTCGAAACAACAAGAAACGAACAAGTATTTCATTTTACGTAGTAGATACTAATTAATTTAAAGTAATAGACCCTACTCTATCATTGTTCGTCAAGCATTATTATTTACTGTGACCATTGGTGCACAAATGTTGAAGAAAATATTATACTCCCAATTAATTACATGCAGTAGGACATTGTGAAGTTTTTTATATTGAACTCATTTCTTTGCTGTATGTCAGTATAAATTAATATTAAATATTAATAAATATAAATTAAGCTTAGAATTTAAATTTAGAAAATTTGAAAACGTTGAAAGCAAGTATTGAAAGGTTGGAAGCGTTACTCAAAGAAATTAAAAGTGTAGTTCACAAGCTGTGAAGCGACGATATTCTCTTTATGTCAGATTTAAAGATTTATTAATATAAGTATATTGAATTAATATTGTGACGTGAGATGGAAAATGTGCCATTATATATTTTTCCAGAAAATTTTTCCGCCTTGCAAATAGTTGTTTTTTTTCTCTTCTTACAACCTCAAGAGCCTCACATGTATTCCTCACTATTTTCTCATCACTTACCAGTTTATGAAATGAAAGTCGTAAGTCGTCTAACCTTTGATGGCTGTGTTAGTACAGACTCCAAAACAACGCCATTGTCAAGTACGTTTTGCTATGAGAGTACTGATTAAGAAATAAGCACTGGCAATATCATATTTTGGGAACTTTACTAATCTGATCTAAATTGTCATCTCACAACACTATTACCTCGACATAGGCTGATGAAAGCCTTTCATTTTAAAATAATTATTATTGTTGGCTGGGGAAAATATTATAACAATTATGTTATATGATTCGTAATTTCTCTTCTTCGTTATCTGTGAACTCCTCACTTTATTTATCATAACTCATTCACAGAACACCCAAATCGACACTCATACTGAAACTGTATTACTGAAACAAAAGCTGCTGCAGGTCTGTATAGCCCTGTCATGTTCCCCTCCAAGGCGATTCACTCCCTCCAGGTAGGGGAATAGAGAGTGCACATCGCACAGAGACAGTTGCACAATGTGCAGGTTTTGACATGCCTGTAATAGATTCTTTTTTATGCTTTTCTTTTTATTATTTAATGAAGCAATGAAATTGTGTATTTTAACTTGTATTTTTAATTTTATTGTGTTTTTTATTATATAATTGATATGTACATCCATGTATAGAATAAACAATGAATCAATCAATCTGTTCTGTAATCAATTCTATTCAAAAATGTTTCAAAAGACTGTTTTTTTGCATACATTACTTCCTTCCTAAGAGATGCTGCTGCTTTCCTCCAATGTTTTTACTCTTCTCAGCCTTTTCCTTGCGTTTTCCCGAAGTATTTTGTATTCTGAGAGTTTTCTGTTCCAGAAGGGTTTATATTTAAAAACCTTTCCTCATGGGATATTATGACTTGCTGCTGATAACAGCCTACTATATTACAAAATTTCCTATTTTATCTGGAGGTTCTGTATCCTTAATTTGAAATTGTAAAATTTTTGAGTTAATGAATACTAACACTGGGCAATTCTGCAAACCATTGCCTATGGAAAGTGTTGTCTGAGCAGTAGTTGTGTGTTGTGCTGACCATCATGGAGACGTGCAATGTGTAGGCCTACCTGTCTTTAGTTTGAAGGTAAGATGGTAGGCCAAAATTTGGGAGGGGGGGGGAAATATCAATTTTTTTTTTCATAATTAAATTGTCTGTTCTTTTCTGAGCATTTCTGTGTATGATTTATTACAGAATTCCAATTATAAGTGCGTTATTTATTTATGTTTTTTTAATTATGACAGCTGTCAGTTTTTAATAAAATTATACACCCTTCCACATAATGTCCCATATCTTTGGTTCTATTTCAGTTAGAAAGCTGGGTTTTTTTTTGTCTTGTAGTGGAGTTTCTATACCACTTATTGATAGCACTGTCATCGCGTATTTCGATAATCGAATGTTTCGATATTCGCTTCTGATTGGCTTGTGTTGGTAACAATTTGCTCTTTCATGTGAAAGCATGGCTGGTTGTACTTGAAAGCGTGTGTCTTGTAATTTTTGGCGTGTTACAAAGTTTGTTATTTATAAACTGTGTTATTTTTGTTTCCTATAATGACGAAACCAAAAGGAGTCTTCAAAAAACGGAAATTCAGTGGCAATAAACATATTAGAACAGGTCATTAGCTGTTCAAAATCAAAACAATAACAGTAGACCTCATGTTAGTGAAACTCCTAGTGCCTCTAAAAGGAAGATAACAGGCAATGTAAACGCATTAGATAATGTTTCTGATGTGAATACTAATGTTATAATAGATATAGGCATACTAAAAACAATTCTGTGTGACATGGTATCCTGTAATTTATGTGGAGGTCAGGTTACTTTGAAGTTGCAAGTGCTAGAGTACGTTTAGTTTGTAAATTGAAAATTATGTGTAATAATTGCAACAGTGAGAAATCATTTTATACCTCACAAAAGTGTAATAATAGTGCCTATATGAGACAAATGTGAGGTTAGTGTATGGCCTTCGATGCATGGAGAAGGGGCTTGCAAGTGGTAAAGTACTGTGTGGTATGATGAATTTACCAAATCCCCCTACAAAGTGTTACAGGTATACCAATTGTATATTAAATGGGATCAGTACAATAGCAGAGAATTCAATGAAATCTGCGGCTTTAGAAGCAGCAGAAATAAGTGAAACTGACAAGGAGATTGCCATTGCATTTGATGGAAGCTGACAGAAAAGGGACGCACTTCGAAAATTGGTTGTTCAACAGCAACGAGTGTTGACATGGGAAAGGTGATGGATTTTCAAGTTCACGCTAAATACTGCCATGATTGCACAATGGTAGGTAAGAATGAACAAATGAACCTACATGTCTGAAAAATTATGAAGGTTCTAGTGGGGGCATGGAAGTAGCTATTTTCAATAGGTCTGAGGCAGAACGAGGTGAAAGATGCACCGAATATCTAGGCAATTGTGATAGTAAAGCCTTCAATGCTGTTTGTCAAAGCAATCCCTACAATGTCCCCCATAAAGAAGTTAGAATGTGTAGCTCATGTGAAAAAGAGGATGGGTACACATCTTCTAAACTTGAAGAATAAACTTGGTAGACAAAAACTTTCTGATGGCAAGTCTTTGAAATGTAGACTAACCGACAAAATTATTGAACTCCAGAATTATTATAGAAATGCAATTATGGAAAGTTTTGGAGACTTGGGTGCAATGAAGCAAGCAGTTTGGGCCACCTTCTACCACTGATGTGAAGCCAATTCATGCACTGTGTCCTCGGCCTCCTAACACAGAAAGGCAGAAGCAGCTGGCACCCTCGACAAATTCAACCATAAACATTCCATCCCTGAGGCAGTTATGCAAGAAATCAGACCAATTTACAAAGATCTTGCTCATCCTGAATTGTTGAAGAAATGTCTCCATGGCAAAACGCAGAATGTGGATGAAGCTTTCAATAATACCATCTGCATTCGAATTCCTATAACTGTCTTTGTTGGCTTCAAGACTCTTCAAATAGGTGTGCCAGATGCTGTGATAACATGGAATAATGGCAATATTGCAGGATTCAAAGTGCTCCAAGAGTTAGGTATGTCAGCAGGAACTAAAGAACTTGACACATTACGTATTACCAAGCCAGAATACGCTGCCTTGCACAGTCTAAGGAGGCAAGAAGGATCTGGCTGGCCTACAAGATGATGAAGACCCTGATTATGGAGCAGGCTGCGTCTACTCACCCTTCAAGCAAAAAATTGTAAGTTTTTTATGCATGAAAACTTTAAACCTTGTTTTCTCTGTTTCTATATTATTGTAGTCATGATTATTGTTGATAATATGTTCTGCGTAATTTGATGTGATGTATGGTTTGGTTATATCTTTAATGTGTTCTTTATATCTTGTTTGAAAGGTTCTTCCTGTCTGTCCTATGTAAAAATGTGGGAAACTATTGCATTTTAGTTTCTAAACCCCAGTTGAATTATATTTATTTGAATGTTTGATGTGATTATTTAGATATTTCTGTGTTGTGTTATTTGTTTTCTATGCTATCTTGCATTTTAGTTTTCTGAATGAAATTGCAATTTTGTAAGTATTAGTTGTGATATGTTAATGTTATTTATTTATTCTCACGTGGTGTTTGTGTTGGTTTGTTCTGTTTTTGTTTTGACTTTTTTATTAGTGTGTCTATCATGTTAGAGTTATACCCATTGTCTTGTGCTATATATTTTATTGTGTTTATTTCTTCAGTATAGTTGTCATTGTTCATTGGTATGTTAATTAATCTGTGTGTCATTGTACGGAAAACTGCATGTTTATGTTGTATGGGATGGTTAGACGAATTGTGTATGTGTGTTGCAGTTGTGGTGGGCTTCCTGTATATTTTGAATTCATGTCTATTATTTGTTTTGGTTATGGTGATGTCTAAGATATTTATAGCTTGGTTACGTTCTGTTTCTATTGTATACATTAATTTGGGATGTATTTTGTTGAGTTGTTGATGTAGGTTTTCTCTTTGTCTTTTGTTTCCATTATATAGGGCTATTATGTTACCTACATATCGATGCCAGTACATTATTCTCTCTGCGTGTTTGTTGTTGTCAGTGTTTAGTATGTGTGTTTGTTCTATATTATGAATAAAGATTTTAGATAATATACTTGATATAGGTGAACCCATTGGTAATCCTTCAGTTTGTGTATAATATTTATTGTTATGTGTGAAATAATTTTGTTTTGTATTAATCTTTTTTTTAATGTTTCTTCCCTTTATATCCCAAAGCAAGCAAAGAGCTAGTGGCATACTAGTTAGCATCAAAAAAGGAATACGGTAACTTTAACCTTCAACATTATTAAACAAATGACTGAGGAAGACAAATCTGAAGTAACGAATATATTATGCAAATCTGGCTTTCAGGTAGAAGCTCCCTGTTGTAGAAGTGTCATTTGCAGAATTTGATAACAAATGAGTTCCATCAATTCATACCCTTCCAATTATTGCATTTATACTGGTAATGATAGAGTTATAAATTCCTAACAGTGAGTAGTTTCAATACTAATGTAGTAAAGTCACAAGAAGTATTTCCTTGATGTGCAATATTTCACGAGAATAAAATAAAATTCTCATAGTAACAGCTAAAATGCCTTGTCCATACTAGTTAAGTATTTAAAATGGAGCACGATTATGTACAGAAAAAGCACTGTTTAATAATGTAATTGAAAAAAAAATTAAAGAAACATTTGATATTATCAAAACTTCTGCATATGTGTCTGACTTTATAGTTCCTTATAATATGATTGCATAATTACTCTAGTCCAGTAAATCAGTCAGCTCTGTTACACCATTCTGTTCCTATGGGTATACAGTTGAAAAAGAAATCCACCAATGTCAGCACAAGCCAAGATGATGCACAAAAAACCATCTTGATTGTACTGCTATGTTCACCCATTTTGATTTGTTTGTGTGTCATACTCTTGCTTTATGTTTTAGTCTAAGCATTAATTTTTACTCTGTCAGATCTGTTAGTGTTGTGTTTTCCACAAATAACAAGATATAAAGTCAAGATCAAGAGGACATAATAGTACACGTGTGCAGTAGCTAAGTTGCTATTTTGGAGATTTTTAAGCAAAAAAAAAAAAACTTTAGGTTCGCACATGCTTGTTTGCTTTGTCATGTCTGTTACCTGTCAGATCTGTTACTCCATGTCATGTCTGTTACATCATTCAAAACAGAGCCTCAATTTTTTTCTAATTATCTATCATTAAAGAAATTAAAGCTCAAATATCTTTGCCTTAAGGGCAATCTACTAAGATAATTGTTACTGAAAGAATGGTTCGGAGACTTGAAAGCATATAAATGTCCTACTAATCGGTTGTTAGCCGAGGAGTAGTAAGTTCAGTGGTGGGGTTGCCACCTTATAGCCTTTGGACCGGCTTTGGGACTCCGTTCCAGACTCCCAAGACAAATTCTCCACTATATACCACATGGAAGACGATCTTTGGGACGCCCCCTGAAAAGATGGACAGAGACCATAACAGGCCACTAGGCCTAATACCTGCAATGACGATGATGATGATGACGATGATGATGATGATGATGATGATGATAAAAGAATGGTTTCTGTTAGTTACTGAACAAGTTATTATTTTATATTAGGTAAAAGATTTGATATTAAGATATTTAATATACTAATTGTTCATTTTTGATCTGAAGTTAATTCTGTTACTATTCTAAGAACTATGCATTGTTTGAAGAATATCTGATATAAAAACAAAGGAATTCTATTTCTATAAAGATCCACTGTCTTGTCCCATAACACTCCTGACATTTCGTCGTGCCATCAAAGATTCATCGATGCTTGTAGAGAATGCTGTAAAGCAAGGTCAGTGTACAGTGGCTGATTACTATGGCAGAGACATTGCACTATATTAATACATGCAGAATATGCACTAAATAATACTTTAATTTTGACGTTCTCAATCGTCCATTTGTTATACAAATTTCGCAAATGACCCAGAAATGTATTGTAGTTCTTGAAAACAAAGAACTGTAATTGTTCAGCTGCAACATTGGCTTCCATTATTGCAAACATATCAATGTCTTTATCTATTAGAATTTTATGTATTTTAGTTTTCTTGGCTTGATTAAGGCCCCCAGCATTCCACTGTAAGACCTTCAGCTGAGGTAGAATTATATTGTGTTTTGTCTTCTTATGTGATGCTAAAATATTCCCCGTCCGGAGATCCGAATGAGGGGACTTTTTTACCTCCGAAATATTTTACTTCGGATTGTATTTGTCATTGGAGCATGTTGGATGGTCGTTTTTTTTTCTATGTTCATTAAACATAGTTCAGGGGGTACCACGAGAAGGCGACCATCATCACCCCCAGAACACCAATATAGCGCGACATATTATTGTGGCAGAAGGCTAGCCTTGTTTCATACTGAGATGTAGTGAATTGATATCTCCTCTCTTGTCCCCTTCAAGCTTCCGAGTCAAGGTCGTAGCCATGCCTTTAGAGGTATAGAGACTTCTGCCACAAATCTCGCACCAAACTCTGCATCCTGGAATGACTGTCAACAGTGAAGGATGTGAGTGAAAACCAAGTGTTACGATACATCATTATTGCAAATGTATTGTTACTAGGTGTAATAACTCAATTTTTTTGGGTCTGCTAAGAATCAAAATCTATTAATTTGAGAAAAAAAAATTCCGGCACCTGGAATCGAACCCGGAACCTCTCAGCTGTGCGCGCTGAATGCTCTTTCCATCTGACCCACACCGGGACATGATCCATGGTGACGGCCGAACTTCTCTCATTGTATTATCAATAGCCTACTACCTGCATTTAAGACATTCAAGCCATGTATGCAGGAGTGCATATTTAAATGACTTCATGGTCATTTTCAACAACAGTTCATGAGTTACTGTTAACATTGATATATACATATATATTTTTATATGAGGTCTCGCCATCCTCATTGAATAATCAATGACTATAAGTAGCCATCAGAGGTCTGCATCAGACGTTTTCGCTCGAGCGCTAAGTAGTTCATAGCATAATCCGATAGGTAGCGCACATGCATGATGGGTAAAATTGTCACGAGCGATAAATCCTCGAACGGTATAAGCCGAACGTTAGACATTCGTTCTTGTTACAGTGATGAACTATGTAGTAACAACAAAGATGTTTATCATTTCAAAACTTTGCAGTGTTTAACTAACCTCTCCATAGTACAATTACAAAACTTGCATTAAAATGTAATATAAATATTGTAGGTAAATGTTCTTTTTCTTTTTTTTTTCCACGCAGGAATGATTCTGTTTTTGCCACATCTGATAGATGTTATTGGATGTAAATGTAATTATTATAAACGGAGAACACAATCACGATAATGCAAGAACTGTATCAAGTTTTCTAGTAATAATAATAATATAATAATAATAATAATAATAATAATAATAATAATAATCTCTAATAATCTCTAATAATTAGTGTATCAATCTTTACGTCTGTAACAGTTGTGCAGCTTGATTATTCGTTTTATTATATTTTCTGTGACGTTATCTCTGTACTAATATTGTTATTAATCTACTGCTATATCAATAATATTTTGTAAAACGTTTCTACATTGTCGCAGTATATAGGCGGAACACTATGTATGGACCTATCAAATTATATATGTGGTAAATCAAATACTGAATAATTATGAATTAGCAATAATAACTGTATATCGAAGTTTTTCATACTATTCTATTTATAACTTCATGTTCCTGTTTTGGTACGTTCCACTGACTGTTCCATTAAACGTTTGTCATAAACGCAGAAAATAAAGCCTTATTTTTACCGTGTGAGCAAAACATATGTGTATCTTATTTGTCACCTTCCATACAAGATAAGACATGTTGGTGAGGTGACCTTGTACTGTGCTTCTATTTATTACGAGCGTATCACGACCGATCTTACCTCACTCAAGGGTGCGACACTCGACCGAGTTCAAGCAAGCGATTTAACTCCAATGCAGCATTCTGATAGCATACTGTAAATATCTATTAATTTGAGAAAAATTCGTTCCTTCACCTGGAATCGATTCATTGATTACTCAATGAGGATGGCGATACCTCATATAAGAATATATATGTACCGGTAGGCTATATGAGCCTCAAAAGCCTCTTAAGAGCTTAGTCACTGACAGATATTCCCCTCAGAATTTGTCATTTGAGCTCAGCACGTGGAACGGCCAGGCGCTACATGCCCAGCAGAGTAGGCGAACTGTCTGGTCTTGCCTAGGCTCTCTGCCCTGATCATGGAACCCGTATGTAGTTTCGAAACGTTAGAAATGTTAGCTCCAGGACATAGTGCAATATCCAAATCACATTCACCGTGAAAACCTAAAAAACACATATAATTTAGGGTTATATAGAAGGTCTAACTCCAAACTTGTTAGCAGAATTTTTGTAATGTGACATTGTTTATGCATTGCCAAGAAGAGACAAATGATACTTTGGAGAAATTGCATTAATGCAATCTAAAGCATAAATGAATTCAGAACTGTGTTTTGTACATGTCGAAATGGAAATTAAATAAAACTTGGTTTAATGTAACATAGTAGCAGCAGCAGTATCTATTGCCCAGACACTTGGAAGTTCTCCATTCACCTTCTAACTTTGCAGTATAATTTAGAGTCCTAATCCAAAAAATCTGATGCCAAAGCTGGACATTTTCGTAAATGTTCTTGTTTCATCAAAGAGTCTTCTAGATTACACAGGATGCATTTTGGTGAACAAAAAATTTCAATTTTAAACAGGGTGCTGCAAACAGTCATGACCAGTTAGCATCCGAAATTTTGCTATTGAATCATGTCGAAAAGAATCAGATACCTTATATATTCTTTTTCAGTAAGTAATACTGACCAAGATTTATTATTGCTGTTTTCTTAAAATTTCTTCAGAATTTTCATTTGAAATTTAATTTTAATGTAACATAACATGATTTAAAATACAGATTAGCCTAAAAAAAGTATACACTGTTTGTTTATAAATAACTTTAGAACAAATTCAGATAAAATTCTCATTTTCGGGGAAATTGTAGCTTAATGGATAGGTCGAAGAGGTGCTGTCGAGTACCCAGCACAGTCCCCAGATCTAACACCAATTTCTACATATGGGGGACCCTAAAGGATGTTGTTTATCAGGAAACGCCAGCTACACTGGATGTGCTACGAGAACAAATCAAAATTTAACGTCATGTGCAGCTATGACACTGGACACATTACAGAACTTTGTTCGTGGAGCAGTTCGGCGGCATCAATAGTGTTTGGATGCTGATGGTGTCCACTTTGAACAATTTCATGAAAAACGAGAATTTTTTCTCAATTTGTTTCACTGTTTTAGGACCCCATCTTCTTTCATTCAGAGCAGAACTAAGTACAGATCTAATACTTTTCTTCTTAGGCATAATTAACAACTTATCCAACTAAATATAACAACGATAAATAAACTGAACACTACAACTATACTTATTTCACTATTTTTAGGTCTATGTAAATGTTTCTGTGTAAATGGAACACTCAGCAAACGAATATAAACCCACAACACAAAACTAAACACTCAACTAACGATTATAAATGCATAAAACAAACCAAATAAGGCTGCAGGCCGAGTTTGATAACCAGTCTACTATTGTAATATGAAGTTACGACATGTGTACCGTACAAAGTTTCATCCGCTTTGATAAAAAAAAAATTATGTAAAATTGAATATTGTCTAAATGTAAAATTTTTATTGCCAGCTATATACATTTGCTTTGTAGGTGATCGATTCATATAGAGGGCCTTGTACGAGAAACATTTGAAGCTATATACATTTGCTTTGTAGATGATCGATTCATATAGAGGGCCGTGTACAAGAAACATTTGAAGAATGTTATTATTGTCGGTATTGTCACCATGACTATTTATAAATATAAGTGTCAATGGTATTGCATTAACAGCTGTACTGATTTATTAATTCCAACAAAATCGCGACAGAGGTATGAAGAGGAATATAAGAAGTTTTAAGAGTGTGTAAAAAAAAAAAAGTAGAGAATATTTCTGAAAAGTTTATGCTTGAATATTGTTAAATGAAAAGTGAAAGGAAGAAATCAAGTTCTCTGTGGATTCATTATTCTATGCTGCGGTGTACAGTATCACTGAAGAAAAACGTGGACATCAATCAGTAAGTAGACATAATAATTGTTAGCTTTTTAAAGCAAAAAAGTGAATTGTGAAAATGTTACCATTAATGTGTATAACAAATAAAAAGCTTACAAGGACAAGGATCCTGCTGATCCAAAGTTGCACTCGGGCATGGGTTCGATTCCAGCTTGTGCTCATTACTGGTAGTTTTTTTCCGAGGTTTTCTCCAACCATAAGACGAATGCGAATGTCAGGTAATCTATGATGAACCCTCGGCCTCATCTTCCCAAATACCATCACGCTATTACCAATACAATTAATGCCAAATATCCTAGTAGTTAATACAGGGTCGTTAAATAACCAACTAAAAAAATTGCAGAGAGCAATCAGAGTAGTATAATGAAGCATTAATGGTTGAAGTGTTGATAAAAATTTTTTAGTGGTGGTGGTGGTGGTAGCAGTATGTGTAAGAAAAGTAAATAGTTGGTGTACTATGGTTGATGTTTAAGAAAGTGCGAAGTTAATACAGTGCTAATAGTACCTCCCTCATGCCAATAACTCTGCTACAGAAAAGAATAATAAAGTTATGCCTTAATAAACTCTTGATAACCCTTCAGAACTGTTGTATTCAGGATTTAAAGTATTTGACTTCCATCAAATTTATAACAATGTGTTATTGAATTTCGTAAATAAAAACCGAAATATATTTAATTTATATTCACATAAATCAGTGATGTCAATTGATGCCCATAGGAGCAAGCGCGTGCTTTAGAGCTCAGGAGAGCCTGTTCAGGGATGGTCAGCACTGATTCAATAGATAAAGGGAAGAGAACTTATTGAAACTGTATCCATGTTAAATTTTAGATTTGTCTGGAAGTATAATTGCATTATAAGAATGTAAGTTTTAATTTTAATGTTCATTTTTCACAAGTTTGATTTTTTTGTTCAAAAGAAATATTTTCTCAACTTTCTTTATAGACAAGTGAAATTTTCAGATACAGGCCTATTTATTTAGTAGCCTTACAGAATGTTTTCGTTAATTTAATATACCGTAAATGCATATTACTGAAGATAGTGTATTGAAAGTTTTGAAAATATTCGCATGGAAATGAATGACTAACAAAGCAACTACTGTTACATCATAAGCAAAAGATACATCCCCATGTGTTGTAAAAATGTCAGCTCTATAGCTTCAGCACATTTCGAGAAAATAATTTAATATTCTGATGATAGGAAGTTGCTCACCAATATCACCTTAAAATCATAATGCGATAAGAGTTTTGTTATGGAATATTAGTTACACTTAAAACATATACAGCACCTAGGTAACTTTGCTTTGTACTGTAATATTTTCTTGATTAGTTGATTGATTATTTTTATAGGGCTAAAGGTATCATCAATATCAATTACAATTTGACATGTCATACTCAATCTCTTTTTTTGGAATATTTAGTACAGTATAGTTGTACTACTATGGAATTTATGTGAATATTCTTTCTTAACTCTTAATTATGTTATTAACATTTAAAAACAACTGCAATATTAAGAAATTGGTATTAGTACTTTTGTTTTACAGACAATATAGATAATATCAAACAGAAAGAAGCCATATAAAAATAACGACATAAAATGTCACGTTCCGTTTGAAGTTTGTGCACCACTGTTTTCTTAATCCTACAGGCTGCTTACTCATATACACAACCCTTCCTCTTTCAATACTTAGCACTTGATGCCCGCGCACGACGTCAAGGTCAGAAAAATGCGCTTGCTTTGACATCACTGACATAAATATAAAACCAAAAGATCAGAAAACATATATTATGCTTAACAGAACCTAAATGTATCATAACTGTAGCATATAATCACAGTAGCAATAACAGTCCAAGGCTTTATAACATGGTAACTTAATAGCTAAATTCCCAAATATACACTATCTACAAAAAAGTAATTGGGCACTATTTTTGCCCCTTTAGAACCTCGTGGTACCACCTCTTGTTGCTATAACAGCAGCCACCCTTTCAGGCATGTTCTCCACTAGTTTGTGTAGGATATCCACTGGAATGCGTCGCCATTCCTCTTGCAATATGGCACTCAGTTGGACAATGGAAGTTGACCGAATTTCCCGAAACCTCAATCGCTGGTCCAATTCGTCTTAAAGGTGCTCAATGTGATTGAGATCAAGACTCTGTGCAGTTCAACTGGTCACCTTATTGTCTGCATACCACTGCACAGTAGAAACATGACATCTAGCACGTAAAATCCCGGGTGGCCAATTACTTTTTGGTAGATAGTGTACAATTTACTAATGCTCCTTATTTTAAAAAATCAATTAAAAATTCCTGTCTAGAGAGAAAATTTGAAGTTCAATTATTCTGATATGTTTTTTCTTCTTTTTTCTTTTTCTTTTTTTACTTTTTACTCTGTTATTTAATAAAATATCTTAACATTATGTGGAATGCCCTCTGAGCACGAGTACGTAACTTACTCTTTCTGGGGATGCTAGAATGTTTTTATATAAAAAAGCAATATGTATCTTTGTTCTACGAGGGCTATTCATAAAATAGCCATTTATTTTTTACAAACCTGTGAATGACGTTACAGAATTGGGTTACAATACGTTTGAAATTGTACACTCTAATTTATTTTTCCACACAGTTTCCAGTCACATTGAGACACTTGTCGTAGCATTTGACGAGCTTTGAAATTCCACAATCGTAGAATTCGGCCAACCTACGACGCTGATTCTCAACTCTTCGTCATTGTCAAAGCACTTCGAGCCAAGCCACGTCTTCATGTGCATGAAGAGATGGTAATCGCTAGGTACCAAATGTGGGCCATAGGGAGGGCAATCCAATACTTCCCAGTTGAACTTTCGGAGTTTGGTCGCAGTACGACGCGCTGTATATGGCCGGGTGTTGTCATACAGGAAAATCACCCCAGAGCTCAACATTTGTTGTGACGTTTGTTTTAAATTGCGCTTTTCAAGTTTGTTAGTGTGTTACAGTAATGCTCAGCGTTAATTGTGGCATTCCTCTCCAAGAACTCCACTAGCAAAATTCCTTTTCTGTCCCAGAAGACAGTTGCCACAAGTTTCCTCGTGGAAAGTGTTTGACGACACTTTGTGGAATTTTTCGGGGAGTGAGTATGGCCCCACTGCATTGATTGAAGCTTTGTTTCTGCATTCACATACCACACCCAAGTCTCATCTCCTTTCATAATCTGATTGAGAAAAGCATCACTTTCTCTTTCGTAATGCTCAAGAAAGGACAGTGCTGCTCCCATCGGCTGAGCCTTTTGTTCCTCAGAAAGGAGTTTAGGAACCCATCTGGAAGAAAGTTTCCAGTAGCCGAAATCTTCGGTAATCACTTTGTACACAAGAGTACGACTAATCTGTGGAAAATCCTCACTAAGCTCTGACATGGTAAACCTGCGGTTTGCTCTAACCTTTTTGTCAACCAAACAAATCAGATCTGCATTCACGATACTCGGTCGAGGTTCTCTCTTCATCATGGACATTGGTTCGCCCATTTTTGAACATACGGCACCATCCAATTTTTAACAGTCTCCCGACTTCCGCATTTCTCTTCTCTTCAAACTTTTTCCTACCTTATTTTTGCATAATGTAAAAATTAATTGAAACATTTAATTTTTACGTAGTTGAAGGTGATTTATATGATGGATTCTCTTGTTCCAGAGATGCCCTGGAATGTGCAGCTAGGCTTATACAAAGAGTGTTTTCTGTTATGAACATTAAGTAAACAGATATATACATACATTCGTATATATGGTCTCGCATCCACATTGAATAATCAAGACTACTATTTTTTGTTAGTAGTCAACATGTAGATACCTATTAATTTTGAGAAAAATTCGTTCCAGCACCGGGAATCGAACCCAGGACGTCTCAACTCTGCGTGCTGAGCGCTCTTTCCAACTGAGCTATGCCGGGACACGATGCACGGTGCCAGCCGAACTCTCCTCATATCATCAATGGCCTACTACCTGCAATTTAGACATATACCGGTAAGTCATATATGCAGGAGCACATATTTAAATGACTTTATGGCCAATTTTAACAAGCTTGTTAACATTGATATATACCTATACTCACATATGAAGTCTCGCAATCCTCAGATGTTCGAAAAAGGAGCGCGACACATTAATCAAATACTGCAAATCACAGTCAACTTCAATTGCTCATGTAGGAAATTTTTACAATTTGTTTGAAACTATTACGCTAGGTAAAATATCTCAAAATACTTTAATTTAAGCCTAACTGCCAAAATGTACAATAAAATTGTTTTTAGTGCTGCTAACTGAATTTAATAATTTTTCAATTTTTTATGTGAAATATTGTAGACCACTTAGTCTCCCATATTTTCTTCAAAAATAGTTGGCAACCCTAGCACCAACACTATTTCTACCCAAGTCTTCAACAGAAATCAGAGTGAAAAGTCCATGTGCTTGTGTAATACTCACACATGTTTTCCATCTATTAGGAATATTCACAGTTTGCCGTATCTTCAAATGATTCTTTGGACATTCTGTAATATTCTGTGAATTTGTCTGGATACTGTTCTAACTCCACCAATAAAACACTACAAACACCATGATTTTCAACGTTTTGAACCAATGAATCTGAAACCTACGCCTTTATCTTCGCATTCTTATTATTGACAATAGCAGAAGACTCCATCTGATGACTCCACACTGAATGACTCATTAAAACAATTAACATGGCGTTATGTGTCACACTCCATGTGCCATGCATCATGTTTCTTGCATCATCCGGTGTGTAACGTGCAGGGGCGAATCTAGTTACTTGACGCCTCTAGGCAGAGAAAATATTTCTGCCCATTATTTCGCCCTATATGCATCATTTGGATCAACTGAAATAATTGATTCCGCGTCATTATTACTGTTTCTAATATCAGAAACGCCTGACTAAAATGAACCACACGCTGCACTATTTTCGGTAACTGCTGTTCACCACATTATTACACTCTGATGTACCTGGACTCGAACTGGAACAAGCTGGCTATGTTTGTTTTTTAAATAACACATATTTTTGCACTTTTTCTCACCATTTCCTCTCTTTTTATTGCCTTGTCTTTCTCGAGTTTCCGGTATTGTTATTTAGTCAACTGTCCGAAGACAGGTCTGGAACCCACAAGTGACACCATCAAGGCATCACTCATAAGGCAACTAGGCCAGGAGATAATGGAGTAGGGTGACCAGTTCCTTTCCCCCTCCATTGCATACAACGCTAACTAGCTACATATTACACTAATGAGATTTTAGATGCAGTTCATCCTCTGACACATATCGTCAAATGAGATGTACTGTCTGGTAATAGATTTACATATCAGCCAGAACCTCAATAAGAGGTGCTTCTAGTATTGAGAACCACTGAGATTTTTCCGACTGTCACTCATTATAATGAATATTAAAATATAAATCGCCTAGGTACAAAACAACTGCACTCTTTACCGTTTCAAATTAAACTGAACTGCCAAGCATCCGGCTGATACAATGCCTGGCGGTATTTTCTTTGAATTTAAGTCTGAATGGGGATTGCTGAGTGTTGATACTGGCTACTCTTATGACAGAGTTAGCGGCGTCTCTCATCAGTTCATCACAAAGCTTATGATTGCGAGCAACGAGATTTGCCTTCCTAACATATCATAATATAATACCATAAGTTCTTTAATGTTATTATGTGACAATCTCACAGTGAGAGGGCATAACACTTTTTCTGTGCGTTTTCTGACCATTAGTTAATGGAGAAAATGGTGTTAAAAGATAGAGAGAAAGACTCTGCGCTACACTACTACATTTCCAGAAAACTTTAATTTTTCTCTCTGAGTAAAGAACACGTCTGCTTGTCATGTGGTTCTGAAAATGGGTAGATTTCCTGCTTTTGTTGTGTTTATTTAATTTGTGGGATAACGTAATAGTGTATTTGTGTATTACGCTGTGCTAAGTAGGCCTCCTTGAACTTGATATTTTTGTAGAGAGTTATAGTGAGGCAATTACCACTTTGGCATCTGCCGAGTGCACAGGTAATGTGTCAGAAGTCTACAGGTAGGTGTTCTTATTTTCTACCAATATATAAAAGGTTAAGTAACACCATAAAACACTATTTTTAAAAATGAAGAGAGCCTGAAAATTCATATCCACATCTTGCCAATTGGACGTACTTAATGCTAGAAAAATTTGAGCTTTAATTGAGTGTAATCAGTGCAGTGCTTGACAAGGTCAGGAGAATTGAAGGAACTCTCTTAATATGGTAACAGGCATTGTGATGGATGAACATTACAGCACAATGTTGAGAACAATGTATACGGTAAACTGTAGAAAGAACTGTTTATAATAGCATTTGGACTTTGCTCTGTGTTATGGATGAACATTGCTACGTCTTTTAGCTAAAAATTTCCCGAAGATCTGGCATTCATCCTCTTCATGTTGCCTTGCTGCAGATGCCACCAAAATTTCAAATATGCCATATTGAGCCTCTATTCCTCGATTCTTCGCTTTTTAGACATGAAGGGTGGATATAAGGCGTATTGTCTTTATTATTGTTGTTCTTTCTGTTTCTTTTTTAGAAGCAATGGAAACCAGGAAAGTTCGATGGGTCCACTCTGTATTATTCTATCTGTGGCATTTGAAGAGTCAACTTAAAAAAAAAAAAAACTTTTATTCATTTGGAACAACTGGATAATGCATACCATACAGCAGTGCCAAATATGCTCGCCATTGGGGCTCATGACAGGAAGAACTTGGCTCTGAGATCAAACTGCGCATGCACAGACTTCTCTTGTAGTGTCAGTGTGATCCTTATCTGGATTTATTTTCGCGTGTACATTCCTAATCAAATGAAGTTCCCTTTGTACTCCAGTTACACATCTTGTATATACGAAGATTAGGTTTGGTTAGTTTAGGTTTTTATTAACCCATTAACGCCCAAATTATTTTTATTAAAAAAAAAACGAAAATAATATATCTATTTCATAAATTTAATCCATAAGATGCCAAGAATATGTTTTGTTTATTCTGCCGTGCACCAAGTAGCTGAAAATCACCCGGTCTATAAATAGACCGCTGGGCACTTATGATATCTGCGTATTCATTTGCAATAAAGTAAATATATTTTTTTGTGTATTTAATGTAGTATAACCAGAAACATTTACACCAATATAAATAAATTTATTTATGACATTTTAGTATTTAATGCAACAATACAATGCTGCAGCAATAATGAAACACATTTATTTTAGTAATGTCTGTCTTTACCGAGTGTGGTAAGGCTCAAAGCATTTTTGACAGAGGGTTTAATCACACTTCTTGCGGAATGTTACTGGTCTGCATTTACACCATTCCATCTGGCAGTGTTTCTGAGAGGGTCGTTTTGCCATGAAATGACCTCTATTATCTATCCTCATACCAAATTTCACTCATCGAGGTGATGGAATAGGGCACTCCATTCTCTTGCAGTTTGAAAATATCTAGAGATATTGAATTCAAGTAGGTCTAGGGAGTCTCGTCCATGTATTTCTCTGTAGACAATCCAACCATTTACTATAGCCATATCCAGCATTCTGACAAAGAGATCTTAGTACCACTTTTTTCCATGAATTGAAGTGGCATATTTCCCTGCTAACCAATCATGATGGTCCACTCCACGCATGTACTTACCGTATTTCTTGAGATTTTTCCGGAGTTTTCTCTCAACCCAATATAAGCAAATGCTGGGTAACTTTCGGTGCTGGACCCCGGACTCATTTCACTGGCATTATTATCTTCATCTCAAACAGACGCTAAATAACCTAAGATGTTGATAAAGTGTCATAAAATAACCTACTAAAAAAATATGACCTGTTGTTGCTGCACACTTATATTCTGTCTTATATTTCTGTCCCACCTGCTTGCGGAAGCCCCTACATCAAAGTTTGATCCTACAGGTACACATCTGTTGTCATCCCACTTCACGAACAGAATTTCACTATTAGTGTCAAATGTATAATCGCAGGACTCTCGTACTGCATTCTGTAGTAATTTCGTATCCTGAAGAGTAAAGGCATCCATTCTGTTTTCTCTCACAGTTTCTGTAACCCGGAAACCAAGATCCTGAAGGTGGAACAAAAGGTCTCTACTTATAAAAAAAATTATCAAATTATGTCTCATGAGCATGAGGATGTACAATGCAATCGAGCACATTCAGCACAACTCTGCTGCCTAAGACAAAGTCGTGCCTATTATTGACGTCATTTCAGCTGTGTCCTTACCAGAGATTTTTTACACAGGGAATAGAAAACCTCAATGTGATGTTGGCCACAGAAGAAATTAGTCAAAAGTGATACCATCTGACATAATATTACGAAAGAAAACGAAGCAATATGTTGTAAAAAAGTAAATCCTTGGTGCTACAGCCCATGAAGGGCTAAGACCGACCAGCCGGCTACTGACCTTACGTCCACGTGCCGAAGCAGAGGTGGACGATCATCCAATCAGAATAGAAGTATCGTGTGGTTAGCACGATGATCCTCCCAGCCGTTGTAGCTAGTTTGTGAAACCGGATTTTTGCTACCTATCGTAGCTCCCTAAGTGCATCACGATGCTGGGTGGGCACTGGTCCCATACACTGGCCGAAATTTCATGACAAAATTTCTTCCTCCATGAGGACTCGAACCACGTTCATTCCGTAACGCGAGTCCTACACAGGATGCCTTAGACCATGATGCCACAGCACAGGACAGCAATATATCGTACCATCACAATATTGAATTTTTTTCTGTTTACTGTTATAATATGTTGGTGAAAATAGGATGCATGGTCTTCTTTATTGGTCGAGAAATATTATTGCATATTTTATAGACCTCTGTACTTAGAAGAAAGAAGGAATATATCCATTGTTCAAAAATGTATACACTGCAGACGTACACCGTATCACATTTATTTCCAATTTAGGGCATACAATAACATGTTCTGGGGATCGAATAGGTGCTAATCATCTTTCAGATGCTAATCTACTTGCAATAGCACAGTCCTACTGCCGACAGTCACTTGCTGATATCAACCGTTGTGGTACAGAATGCAATGACACACCTTTCTCCACTGTTATTTTCACGTGATATCATGTGCCCAGCGGTCTATTTATAGACCGCAGCCGTTTCAGTTCATATTGCTCCAATCATTTTACATAAATTTGTGTTTTTCTTTTGTGATGCAATAGTAATAACCTTGACACTACTAAATCACAAATCAATAACAATATCGACACATTATAATACGGAAAATTAATTATATTCCTTACACAGTGCGACATTATTTTATACCTAAATAATTCGAACTAAGATACCTTAATGAATTCTTATTTTTGAAGGAGGATAAAATGATGGCAAGTTTAGTTAACATCTTACATGATATATTTATGATGATCATTAATATTGAATCAGTGGGGCGCCAATAAAAAAATCTAATGTAGTCGAGTGTGCAAGGGTCAATAAATAGACCATTGGGCGTTAATGGATTAATCAAGTCCGCGCATGCGTAGTTTGATCTCAAAGTAAGTTCTTTCTGTCGTGAGCTGCATGTGTCATTAGTGACCAGGCCATACTAAGCCATGTGAAACAAAAGAGAATCGAAATGTTGCTAGTAAAATTGGTGATGATATTCTTTAACACTAAATCCCTGCACTTTTAAGTGCAAGATCTATGGAGTATAATGACGACTTTTTTAATACACTAAAAGAAGATATCATAACACTTTAACACGGCGAAATTAATGAGAAATATGGTGTGGTCCAGGGAATATCGTTCAAATCAACAGTGTGTGTAACTGACATTAATACATTATCTCCTCGTCAAACCCCAGCCAACCTTATCACTGGCAAAGTGTGTAATTAACACTAATGTACTTATCTCCTTATCTAAACTTGTTGCTACAGTCAATTTTATATCATGGAGTGCAGTTTGGTGGTTCCTTTGAACACCCCCTTACAGATTTATGACTTTCTACACAAACACCTCTGACCAGTCCATCGCCCCAACATTGCAAAGTTGCCACAATCTTGGCGACCTTCGAAATGAGAGGATTAGTGGCCGTCATCCTCATCTGGACACCACGTGTTTTGAAAAAAAAAGCAACGTAATATCACGAGCTCACCGCTCAATGAATACTACAGAATACACTCTCAATTATACTTTCATGTTAACTGATGGGATTCTTGGAATTCAGAAAATCTTTGGCAACTCTGCCTCCACGTGGATTTGACAGGATCCTGTCAATTCTTCTGAACGAGGGTTGTGATTGGTTACTAACAGGCAAAGACAAGATTTTCATCACAGTAAGAACACATTTATTTATGACAACCAATTAGTAGGGGGCAGTAGAAGGTCTGTCGGCAAAGTCCTTTCTACGAAACTGCACTCCATGGACTATAATAGTGAAGCTCTCTCTCAGTAATGTTGAGAATGAGGGAATGAATGAGAAAAAAATAAATTTCTCCTCGTAATGACGTCATGCCCTTATGTTGGCAACATTGTATACTTGATTATTATTGCAATGCCACGTTGAAAGCTGCGGTACCTAATTCTCCAGTTTAGTGATTTATTTTTTTCTGTGGTGCTTTAAAATTATTCAATCCGTTATTTGAGAAACTACACATGTTCCTTTCTGCTAGTTTTGAGAAAAGTGAATAAAACTGTCAGCTATATATGATTTGCAGTATTCTTGACATTCTTAAGAAGCTTACCTTGTAATATGAAGGTGCAATGGGACCCAAAATGTCCAGTGCATGTGTGATTTCTCAAATGAAATATTAGTAGCAAAAAAATCTGTATATTTTGCTTTAAGTACAATACAGTGTTGTTAAATTACATTTATATGTCATAATTGAATTATATATTTAAAATTTTCCTTTACAATGCAAAAATGAAAGGCAAAATTGTATACTTTTTGTAGCTACAAACATTCATATATTAAAGCTCTTCAGGTGCTGTAAAATATTTTGATTTCATCCTCATTGGGAAAATACTTTGTAACTTTTTTACATAATTTCCAACACAACATATTTTACATTAGCATATGAATAATTTTGCAACCAGCATACATGTGCTTACTTTTGTCATTATCCCAGTGAATGTACGCATGTTACTTTAATTTACTGTATATTATGTTATCTCAAAACCCGAAATCCATCAAAACCAGTTTCAAATAGGCCTGTAAAGACTAGTTTAAGCAAACAAAGGCATAAACAAAAAGCGTATATGCAAAGCGAGTTTTCGTAAGGTCTACCCCAGCTCTGGGCACAACAGGGAATTGAAACGGAACTCTGAAACCCCCACCCATGTCTTTTTCGCTTACACTGCCTTATAAACAAACACACAAAAGGCTCTATGCATCGTGATGGATTGCAGGTAACCAGCGAGAGCTGAAAGTTTGTAAAAACTGTGATGCCTGCCTTATACAATCTGTCACTCAGTAATGCTTACCTTCCTGTCTAATCGTCTCAGCCAGGGAAGGTGGAGTGGGGAGTTAAGGGGAAATCGGCAGTGACTCGAATGAGTTACTAGTGCCCAGGCCTGGTCTAGCCTAAACAAACCAAACCGAACCTGTCACTGATTCTAGATCTTACGAAAACTCGCTTTTTATCTATGTACATTTGTTTAAGCAGGTCTGCCAAGTTAGCTCTGTGGCAGCACGTCTGCCTCCAGACTAGCCGGTGGGTTCGATTCCCAGTGGGATCAGAGATTTTCATGTAAAATTTGTGGTGGTGCAGAACTTCTAACCACTAAATTGTGCACCAATATGCCTGGGTTAAATCCCAAATCTCTCTGCAGTGGATATGAAGAGACGGCATATGTCACTGTTGATAGTGATTAGACCATTGGATGAGGACGTTAAGCCTGGTGGCCCCCTTGTTGCTATTCGACAGGAGTAGGCTATGTGCCGACACCATATTTCCCCTTCTCCCTTCCTCTTCATTATCATCCTCACCCATTCCCTACACTACACTTACACGAACACTTACACATACACTCACCCTAGTACACGACATAACTCTTCACATGATACACATCATGTACAGCGTGGTCTACCGAAGTGGTGTACAATTCAAAATGGATCATAGTCCTGCCATCTATCCGATATATGCGGAATCTGAATCACGCAAGTGCACAGTGGGCCAGACTGAATAAAAAATGGGACAAAATTGAAAAAATGAACTTTTTTTTACAATACTTTTGACAGTGTATATTCATAGTAGGGATCCTGGTGAGCACTAAACTCATTCGTCTGGCTGTATGATCTAACAGACTCTGTAACTTCACTTCTGCACTTATTTCTGTCAGAGTAATATCACATGGATAGCATGCAGCTTTGCTTCTCGAACTTCATTGTATGCTGGATATAAATCTACATTTCTACATTTTCTTGTAGTCTCAATAAAGTGTACTGGTACTTAGATAATTTCGTACCCATTATCAGGGCTAAAACGTCATCACCACTATATTTTGCAACATTTTTTGCAGGAACCACTATGCTCGTTATATGCAGTTGGAATTTTTTCCACACGGGTTGGTGTACTTACAGCATTTTCCATTAGTTTAGCTGCTTCTCTTTACCAGAAGCCTTCATACTTATCTGAGTAGCAAGAACAAGCGCAGCAGGATCAGCAGCTTCTCTGAGATGTTCAGTTTTCCTCCTCTTGGTCTTCTTAGATGATTCAGAGAACAATTTTCTTGGATGAGCAGAATGACTATACAACTATGAACATCCAGCCACATGTTCAACATGAAATTTATTACAGGGGGCAGGTTAAATTCTTGATCCAGTGAACTGCCAATTTTTCTTCCTATTTATTTTTCATTCTGTAGCAATACTGCTATCTTTTATTCTAATTACTGCAGAATGAACTATTTTTTTTCTTTAGTTCTGAAGAAAAATCTTGCTGACAATTTTCACGTTATCCTAATTATGAAATAACAAACTCATGAACAGCTGTCTTATCATTATTATTTGCAGCAAGGCTTCCATGATTTTACAGTGTAAAAAACAGCAGTGGAATAGTAATTAATACGAGAGGGATCCAGGAAATAACGACCGTTTTGTTGTAATAATTAAAAAAATATATATTTATTTGAAAAAACAAAGTCTGTTACATAACTGAAGCTTCCTTTACTTCTCTACATAATCACCACCAACATTTAAACATTTGTCGTATCTGTTCACTAGCTTTAGAATTCCTGTGTTATACTCCTCTGCCACCAGTTCATTAAGCCAGGTGTTCACTGTCTTCTTCAACTCTTCATCACTTCCAAAACGCGTACCACCCAGAAAGTCTTTCAGCTTAGTGAAAAGGTGAAAATCGCTAGGAGCAAGGTCTGGACTATAGGGCAGATGATCAAAGATTTCCCAACCGAATTGATCCAGCAATTCTCGAGTTGAAGCAGCAGTGTGCGGGCGGGCGTTGTCGTGAAGAAGCACAACTCCTCTCGAAAGCATTCCTCGCCTCTTGTTTTGGATGGTTCGCAGTAGTTTTCGTAAAGTCTCACAATAACGATTTGCATTCATCGTAGTGCCTTTTGGCATGAAATCCAGCAAAAGAACACCTTTGCGATCCCAAAAGACAGTAGCCATGACTTTTTGTGTTGAGAGAGTCTGTTTGAATTTTTTCGGTTTCTTGGGTGATGAGGGATGATGCCATTGACGTGATTGGCGCTTGGTCTCTGGGGTGTTGTCAGACACCCAGGTCTCATCACCAGTCACAATTTGATCAAGAAAGGCGTCTCCATCTGTGTGATATCGCATCAAGAATGTCAATGCTGAGGCCATTCTCTGAGTTTTGTGTTGGTCACTCAGTTGCTGTGGAACCCATCGTGCACAGATTTTGTGGTAGCCAAGATGTTGTGACACAATTTCATCAAGCAAAGAACGAGAAATGTCAGGAAAGGCTATATGCAATTCGTCGAGTGATGTGCGCCTGTCTTGCAAGATTCTGTCGTTCACTTTAGTCTTCAGATCTTCTGTGATGAGTGATGGGCGTCCGGGTCGAGTTTCATCGTGGACATTTGTTCGCCCATTGTTGAACATTTCGCACCATTTTCTCACATTTCTTTCACTCACTACAGTATCACCATACACTTCTTTCAATTGCCGGTAAATTTCTGCAGGTTTCAAATGTCGGGCATGCAAAAATCGAATCACACTCCTCACCTCACAGTCGGCGGGATTATCAATCACGTCGTTCATTTTGAAGTAACACAAAATGCACAATGGCGACTTGTTGCAACCAGTACTCACAACATTATGAGAACACATGTTAAGGAAGCCAGTTGACCTTCAAACAAGGAAGGGGAGTCAGCTGCGCGGCGGGTATGCGCGAACGGTCGTTATTTCCTGGATCCCCCTCGTAATACTGTACGTAGGTATCTGAATTTTCGCATATTAATCAGAAAAGTGCAAGTAGCTGCAGCTGAATACGACTTTTCTGCAATCTATAGGATCTGTTTAAACCATCGACACAAAAGTTTTCGTAACATCGAGTGACACGCACTTTATAACCCTCTTTAAATATTGAAAACTAAAATATATTAGCTTAAATTGCATTCCTCCAAGTTATCACAAATATTTACACTCTATATAAACCAATTCAAAATTACATGTATTCCTAATAAAACCTACCCTTTGTTCTAACATTCTCAGCCATTGTTATTTCCTTATTCACGAATATGACCACGTAACACACACCACTGTCTGAAGCGCACGGCCTAGGACTGACTGGTGCGCTATCGCCTTGGTTACAATGGGAGATATTAATAATTTTGAGTTGTTATTTATCACTCGACAATTCCGAGTTCTAACTCTCATGTGTATTAATAAACATACTTATCTCTCAATCAGTCTGGCACTGACCTTTGATCCTTGAGTTACAACTCTCGATGACGCAACAGACGAGAGACAAGTCACTATTCCATATTAATGAACGTTACTACTCACTCATATAATTGACTTTATACTATCAACTTTCTGAGTTAACTGAATAGGTGACTCAAAGCGGTTGAGTGAAGTTAAAAAATCGTAATGACGAGGTATATTATTGTTGTATAACGCAGAAGAAAAGGTATAAACATCGTAGACAAGCTTGTAAACATAGTTACAAACATTTGTACAAATTTAAGAAGGAGAACGTACACTGACTATCGCGGAATTTCTTGCAAGATTCAAATGGCAGAAGAGGAAGAGCTCTCGATAATGAAATGAAAATGAGCATTTTCTTACTATTTGTGGGCGATCCAGGTTTTCAAATGGGCGTTCAAGAGGATATGGATATTTCCCATGGTACCATGTCACTTTTCATTTCATTGTATTCCATAGATCTTGTGTTAGCATTAAAGCTTCAAGATACGAAACAAGAGTTAAACAATTTTTTTGTGAGATGAAGTGAGGCCGAGGATTCGCTATAGTTTATTTGGCATTTGCCTTACGTTTGGGGAAACCTCGGAAAAAAAAAACTCAACCAGGTAATCAGTCCAAGGAAAAATCTAACCCAAGCCCGAGTGCAGTTCCTGATCAGCAGCTAGCGAGTTTGCCGACTAACGTAAGTTACCCTGGAGTAGGTTATTTTACGACGCTGTATCAACATCTCAGGTTATTTAGCGTCTGAATGAGATGAGATGTGATAATGCCAGTGAAATGAGTCCGGGGTCCAGCATCGAATGTTACCCAGCTTTTGCTCAAATTTGGGTTGAGGGAAAACCTCGGAAAAAACCTCAACTAGGTAACTTACCCTGACCAAGATTCGAACCCGGGCCACCTGGTTTCGCGGCCAGACGCACTAGCCATTACTCCACAGGTGTGAACTCAGTGAAAGAGTGTAGACCTACTCACAATGTACAAATTTTGGAATATCTTTTTACATGATGTCCTTCTATGTACCCTAGTCATTATCCTTATAGCTTTCTTTTATAAAACAAATTCTAACTGCTGGGAAGTTGCAGATTCTTTGAAATTAAAAGCATTTATTTGCTTTCAATTTCCAACAACTGTCCAAGAGTTACAGAATGCAAAAAGGAAGTATTCATTTCCTGACGTCATTGAAGCTGTGAATTATACCAATATTTTTATTTAAAAAAATCAACATGCCGATGAGTATTTTAGCAAAACAAAAAGGTATTGCGAGCTTTAATGTACGAGCTACCTGCAATGTCAAGGAAGAATTCACAAGCGTGGATAATTATTTCTATATTAGGCCTATATGGAGAAATTCGGATGTTTCTAGAGTAATGATTGGCAATAATGCCAATGCACTTCTTCTAGGTGATAGGGGCTATGGAATTATGTGGTTCCAAGGCAAAACATGATATTTAAATTTTTGTTGAAAATGAGATTTTGTGATAATGTGTGCATCCTGCTGGTATCTTTATTGTGGCAAAAGATAACATGTATATCTCTATTATTTTTTTGTCTAATCCATTGTTATGAAACACAATTCCTACGATTTTATAAGGTTATTCAAATTATATCTGTACATGCTCGCTCTTGAAAAGTGAAAGAAATGACATAGAGGCCTAACACATTTTGCCTTGGAGCCACAGAATTGCTCCTTGGCTTATTACTTTACCATCACTCCACAGCAAAGAGCCTACAATAAATATATACCGGTAACGAAAGAACGTGCGATTATAGAGGTGTTTCGGCCAAGTGAAGCAACAATTTCCAATTTTCCGTAGCAAAATAAGAGTTACAATGGAAATTGTCTTTGATCATATTGTGCTGCCTTATATCGCACGATGTAACTAAACACCTATTTGAAGATTATGAAGTTTCATTACTGTAGGACGAAGTGAAGGAAGATAGAGTAGAATTACCGAACAGGTTGTATCACTCAGACGAGTCATTAGACATGAAATACTAAAAATATACAGCGTATACATATAGGTAAGTTTATCATCACATTATATTGTTACACATTCATAAGATTTTTTTTTTTTTTTTTTTTTTTTGTGAAGAGGAAAAGACTTCCTATTTCTCATTTCCGGTAACTGATTTAGTGAATAATATGTGGTGTTGTTTCAAAATATTAACAAATGAAGTTTGAAACTGCACACTTTCCTCCTCTATGATAGAAACAAAAGTATATTTACAAATCGAATGTGAGGAAGACTTCCCTCTGCAAGGAGCTCTAGTCTAAACATTGATAACTTGCACAGCTATGTCTAGGCGATAAAATGCGAGTAACAACTCAGAGTCACGAGTGAGATATGTCCAGGAGGGGAAAATATTTATTAATATGAAATTCAGACTAATCACTCACTCGACCCTTTACCACTCACTGAGTTGTCCGATACATCTCACTCACTCTCAAGCAGTTTTATTAATATCTGCCATTAGCTCTCTTTCAAGGCTGTAGCCACAGCTGTTAAAACATGTTGAATAGGAGATAGGAAGAAATTCAGAGTCGGTTTCCAAATGAGATGGGACTTCTTGTGGACAAACCTAAACCAGGAGAGAGTGGAACCTCAAACAACGGAATACTCCTAGAAGATTCTTCTCAAATCCCGAATTAACATATTCATCACTGGGATAGATAAAGACTTAATTATACGTTTTGCAGTTGTTCTTCGAGTAATTTCTAACGGAAGATATATTAAAATTGATTCTTTGGATCAATATACGCTAGAAAATGCAAAATTGTTCATTCAGAAGTATCCCTAGTTTAACCTCCCAGCTAGCATACACAAAATTCTCATCCATGAGTCTCAGATTATTAACTCAGCTCTGCTTCCAATTTCACAGTTATCTGAGGAGGTTCAGGAGGCTCATAATAAAGATATCAAAATATATCGAGAGCCCCACACAAGGAAAAGTACTCGTAAAAATACAATGACAGATTTAGTCAACAACCTTCTCATATCTTCTGATCTTCTCATTTCAAATATCAAGAAAGTCACATAAAAAATACAAAACTTCCTTGTGGAAGGAAGGATTACAACTATTGAAAGACTCTAGTGAGGAAGAAGAAGAAAGTGCCATTCATGAAGAAAATGTCAGTAATGAAAATGTAATGATGAGGAATCAGATATTGAATAAAAAACTATTATGTTGTGAAAGTGCTTTTAACTTAAAGAAAAAGTGAAAACTATTGAATAACTATTGATTTTATGCATCCAAGAAAACAATAGAGACATAAAATAATTTTGTCCCATTTTGGGTCGATTCTGGCCCACTGTGAAGTGAAGTGAGTAGGCATTAGATACACGCACACATTTAAGCTAGTTTTTACTAGATGAAACTGGTTTTGACGGATTTCGGGTTTTAACGGTATTACCGGTAATATATAAATTTTCAAATTAACATACACATACAGCCTACACAGCATAGATTTACCTTTAATAAATATGGTTTCTTTGCAGGTAGATGAATGAAAGTTATTTAGAATCATATATTGATTTCCTGCTGCCTCTAACTTTTTGCTTTCATTGCCAGACTCTTTCAATCTTCCCTTCTTAATGACTGGTTCAGGAATTTGAAACAATATATTATACGCAAGTACCTAGTTATACTCGCTAAGCTATAACACCAAATACAGCAGACCAGCTGTTACAATATGTTGAAGGAGGGCAATGCACATGAAAATCATTGCTACTTGACACATTTGTAAGGAAACTGGCGTGGTTAACTGGGTTGTGACGTCATTGAAGCCATTTGATGCTCATACATCACTTCTACTTGAGATATGCTACTAGTTAGACGTGTGCAAGTGGTTCTATATTTTTGTGTAATAGTTTGTAGTCGAGAAGTGTCTAGATTCAGTGACAGTGTTTCAGTGTTTTTATTAAGCCTTTTTTTTCACGCTTTCATATTATTTATTCTTTGTTCGATAATCTAGAGCCCCTTCGGGGGTCTCTTACTACTCATACATGGAAAACATTCCGGAAATCATGGAGGAAGCTCTGCCCATTACATCATTTCCGATTGAGCAACAATCACTAACCAGTACCAAGCCCCTTTCATCACTTAGATCTAACGAAAACCAGGATAGGTCTGATATAATGAAACCTCAGTTATCTTATCAATATATATTTTCAGATTCTGGACCCTTCTTTGTCACTATTAGAAGCAAGACTGTGAACATCAATAAGATGCATCCGATGAAGTTCGGTAAATGGCTATACACTAATAATTATGACGTTTTGCAAATTTTCAAGTCAGGATTTAATCAACTTGAAATACACTTTACTTCAGCCGACCAGGCTAACAAATTCCTTGATTCTGATTTCGATGAGCTGTTTCAGACGAAGTCATTCATACCCAATTACAATATCATGGTGCATGGGATCATTGATGGAGTTGACCCAGACATTTCAATCACGGATATTATAACCAATATTTCGGTATCTGAAGGATTTATGGTCACAAACGCTTACCGCCTGAATTATAAATCCACGGACGAGAATGGAAAAACGATTTACAAACCTTCCTCTAAAGTTAAACTTATATTTCGATCACAGAAACTCCCTCAATACGTGGTCTTATATTATCAGAGACGTGTAGTGCATGTATATAAGGAGCAAATTATACAATGCAATAATTGTGGATTATTAAATCACAAGTCCAAGTTTTGTCACAACGCTATTCATTGCATGAAATGCGGAGGCCCTCATACCACAGCTGAATGTCAATCAGAGAAACCTTGTTGTGTAAATTGCAAACAGGCCCATTATAATACGGAGTTGGATAAATGCCCGAATTATAACCTAGAAAAAAATATTGCCGATACCATACAAAGTCTCCCAGTATCCAAATATCAGGCGAAACAAATATTTAAAGGGCACACTACTTATGCCACTATCCTTAGAACGAACAATAACACTCAGGGTAGCCCAGCAGCTAACTTTCCGCCCCTTCAGACATCAGCACCAATCTCGCCAAATAGTAAACCATCATCTCACAACCCGTGCAATGCTAACAGTACCCCGAACCCCCATACATCTGACAAGAGAGGGTAACGAAAACTGCCTTACAATACTACAGGCTACAATGTTGCTGAATATAAACGGGCACTCAAAGACAACTTTGATCATCCAAGATCTAAAAATCTAACATAGGCGTCAGGAGGGGTAAATATGAGACAAAATCAAAACTTTAATGTTTTTAAACAGAAAGCAAATAGTTAAAATTTTGGTAAATTATTAAAATGATGGTAAACTGCATGTTGAATTCAATTTTATAAGTAATATTGCTTCAATTTATATATTTTTTCATCAATAAAATAAAAAGTATCTTTTTTTTTTACCCACCAAATGGGGTAAAAAGAAGACAGTTGGGGGTAAATAAAAGACAGCATTCAATCTCCATACCTAAGAGAGCTACAGGAATGGGAGTGCAAAAATAAGACACAGCAGTTTTTTTTTTAAGTATAGTATGCTGAACAAACTTTTAATTTTCATTAAAAAAATACATTTTTATAAGAAATAAACAAACCCATGAGGCATTTTAGACGCTGATTTATGTTTATCTTAGTTTAGTTCAGATAGTATTAGTATTAAACAAAAATGATTGAAAAACATTCCAGACAACCTGCACATATTAGGCCTACTTTTCACACACATCAACTGGCTGTGCGAAGCAATATTGCATATGTTGTCCAGTGCAAGACATAAATGGTACTGGAAGTATGCCTATAATATCATTTTTGTGAATTAGTGACACATCTGCTTCATTCAACTTGAAAAGAGTCTTATTTCCAGATATCATATTCATACACATTACATCATACTCATCAGTTACAGGATATGTTTTCTGCACAACACAAACATATTTATAAATAACTGTTTTTCTTTTACCGCCTTTAAACTGAACTAACACATAATCTCCAATCTTCACTTCATTTGGCTCAATCACCTCACATATTTCTGCAGGTTCATCTTCTAAGAGATCAATGTCCTGTAAACTATCACCGCTTTCCAGCCATTCTTCATCCTCAGAAGTTTCAGGATCTTTTGATATGTTTCTCTTCTGCTTTCCTAACTTAGTTTTTCTGTTTCCTACAGGTTTAGGTCTACCATTTTTCAGTTTGCCACACTTGTTCTTTATCAAAGTCATATCCTCTTCTGACGTAACAACTTCACTATGTTGTTTTGTTTCAGGAATGGGAGTAGTCTTTTTAACTTGTAACAGCAAATCTGCAAAATTGACACTGCTCTTTCCACAGTTTTGCTCAAGAGAACTGATAGGTTCAGGCCCATCTGATGTATTTGAAGGTCCTGGAAGAGGCTGTGACTTGCTAATGAGTGATGCAATTGTGATAGGAGGCCTATTTGATATATTCGAAGGCCCTGCAAGAGACTCTTTTCCAACAGGAGATACCGTTATGGTAAGAGTTCCAGGCTCTGATGCATTTGAAGGTCCTGCCATAGGCTCTGACTCTCTAACAGGTAATGGAGTTGTGGTAGGACTAACTACCTCATTTGTATGGCCTGTTTGTATAGTCATTGCATAATATTTTTCTAATTTACCAGGATCTAAACGATGTTTCGGATATTTCTCTCTGTTACAAGCAAATATCTCTGTTGAATTAAACCCTGCTGGGATAGTTTTTTGTGAAATGCTTTCCTCCCATATTCCACACAACAAATCCACCATTTCAGATCGAGATGTTTTCCTCATATTAAGGCGCTGCCACTCTTGTAGTCTTTCATTCCACATATCCTTCAGAGGTTTGAAGCATGCTTTGTCCAGTGGCTGAAGGGTTTCTGTTGTGTGTGGAGGAAGCTTTAATATGGTAATATGTTGCTCTCTAGCTTTTTCTAGAGTTGTCAGGTCCAAATGTGATAGATATCCATCAAATATTAATAGCAAAGGCCTTTCTTTAACCAGACTACATAATTTTATAAACCAATCTTGAAAAATGACTGAAGTCATATACCCTTTGTCAAAACTTGCATAAAAAGTTCCTTTTATGTCATGTTTTCCTTTCCTAGTTGTCCACAAGTGCTGACCAGTAAAAATTATTAATGGAGGAAGCACTTTTCCATCTGCTGAACAACAAGCAAGAATGCTAGTGTTGTCTTTGCCGGATCCTTGTACATTCTGATGTGCCTTCTGACCTTTACCAGCAACACATTTCAATCTTACAGGATTACTGCAAATGTAAGTCTCATCCAAATTATAAATATGAGATGGCTTACCCCCAATGCCTAATGAAGCAGTGACTTCTTCTAATCTATCATAAAATTAATATATGATAAATGGATCGGCAGTGGTTGTTCTTCTGTTCATCTATAATTTCTCCAAATTTCTAATGCTTAGGTTATGTCTTCGTAAGAAATTAGTCATCCAATCCTTTCCTGGCCTTCCTGTGTTGCTATTAAAGGGTGTACTGATGTTATTTTGGGAAACATAGTCAGCTACTACATTTTTTATTTCCTTAGTGGTTAAAGCAAATCCCCACTGAGCCATATCCCTTAAATGCGAAGCCAGCTTTCCTTCAGCCTCTAAACTTATTGCTGTCTTTCTTCCACGTTTCTGCAACATCTGTCCAGAAATACGCCTACTTAATAATGCTTTATCTAAATTGTACTTTTTTGCAATGTTTCTCAGTGAATCTTTCTTTTCTTTCCACTCTCCCACAGCACTCTGTGCATCATCTTCATTGATTTTATTCTTTTTCGCATAAGACCTAGGCATTTTTATAGGTTAGACCTAGGCAGTACACAATGCTAGTCAACCTGCAACAAATGATGCAGCCAAAATAGCAATGGTTCCAAAAGCACCAATAACAATATCACTGCGAATAATTGCACATGCTCTTACCTGACTGTCTTCTTTTTCCCCCTCTTCAATATTTTCTTTTGAAACTGAATTTCAAATCTTCAAACAACACCATTTCTCTATCAACTCTGCAGCAAACTAACCAGAAAGCACTATGACTGCTGTAAAGCCTGGTAACAGTTCACCCAACCGTGTAGATACAAAATAACTAGGAAAGTTTGGAGGGAAAATTTGAATTTGTTCTACGAAAATTAGTATGCATGCATTTCCCCCTAGCCCCCCAAATTCATTAAATATTTTTTTACATTCTTTATCTTGTAAAGGATGTTTCTATACTTACTGAAGAGTGTTGTAAATTAAATATATATTTTTGTCTACTAAAATATACGCATAATAAACTTGTTTTACCCCACTTTCTCTGTGTCTCATATTTACCTCTCCTGACCCCTATGTGACTAATCCCACATCACCTAAGCCTTCTCAATCTAATTCTAGGACAACTGCATACCACAGCGAAGAGATAGAACACAATTCACAGGAATTGTCAACTACTCAAAAAGAGGTTCAATCTCAAAAACGAGTCTCTACTAAGCTAAATAAAACTCCATTCATTGCCTTTATTAATAACATTATACAGGAAGCACCTGACTATATCAGACCCTAGTTGGAAGATTTGAAAACTACTTTTGCATGGATAGACTCCAAATCCTATATTGGAATGCCAGAAGTCTAAACAACAAGATTCATGACATATCATACTTGGTATCCAAAAAATTTTATCATATAATCATTATTACAGAGACTTGGTTTCAAAATTATCGACAACAGAACATTAAATCCTACCATTTAATCTCCGCCAACCAGGAACATATTGGAGGTGGTGTCGCAATGTATATCCACAAGTCTGTTCACCTTACTAAGAAATATGAAATGTTTAATATTAATAATAAAATACAAATCATCTCTATCACAGTCAACAATATAAGTATCATGGGTGTATACTGAAAACCCAGGGAAAATATATCATTACACCAATGGAATCATATTTTAACAAACGTTTCTACTCTTTCAATACTAATATGTGGCGATTTTAATATAGCCAACTTTCATATGCATAGACGATGGCAGCAAATCCATCATCCTCTCATAGAATTTGCTATATTACATGATTGGCAACTTGCATCTGAACATATTTTAACTAGAAAAGGAAGATGGGGTCAGGATGATTCTCAACCAGACTTAATTTGGTCATCCGAAGACTTACTACAGCATATTAATATTAATAAAATTTTGGATACTATGAATAGTGGTCACTATCCGCTTGATATAGATTTATACTTAAACCAAGCCATTTTCCTCATTCAACCTAATCCAGCACAACCCAGACATATTAATAGTAACAGGGTGGATGAGATAATATCTAAATTACAGAGTTTTCAGGATACAATAAAGGATTTTGACGACATACATAACTTGTTAATAGAAGAATGCCGGAAATGTCCTCTCTCTAAACAATCTGCTAGAAATAAAACTCCTCCCAAACCACCTTGGTGGAATGAAGCCTGCAACAGAGCAGTCGCCAAACAAGAGGGCTTGATATATGAGAGGAGTTCATAAGCCGGATTAAATGTAATCTGTCAAGAAGCTTCTCTCAACTACCAGAGGAGCGCCACAAGCAAGCAAAAAATTGCGGGAATTTCAAAACACTTCTCTTCACCTGCCCTTTATAGCCTATTTATTATTTACAATTTATTACTTATAAATACTCTGCACCTCTCTGTTATATTAATATTTATATCAATGTTTGAAATATAACCATCCCTATTAATATTTTGATTTTTTGTCGTTGGAATGAAGATCTCGAGCCAACACCATCAGCATTTTCAGATCGTGATATGCCAGGAAGTGAAGGAAGGAAAAGGATTGTGAAATATGAAATGAATTAGACATGACCTACCAAATCTGTCGTGGTTAGAATGCATTAAATTTATTTAGGTAACAATATTTTTTTCATAAACATACAATATTATATTTTGTTACAATTAACTTCTACAGTCTTATTGCAATACAGAAAGATTTCATGATCCTATTAGTGCAATAATAATTACAATTAACAACATCACAGGGAAGTGTTGTATAAAAAAATCATATGTATACTTGTCTATTGGAAATCGGAGATTATTTCATAAAAAATGTAAAGGCAGTTTATTTAATTTTCTTCAATTTCTAGATATATTATTAGAGTTATTGTGTTATCATCCTCAGTAGAAATCGAAGTCTGCAATGCTGTATTCTTAAAGTCTTATACAAATATATATTGATGTTGCAAATAAGCAGTTACAATGTGTGTGTGTTTTGCCTTGTGATAACATAGAAGGCTAGTGTAACTGTCATTGTGTTTAAATTATATGAAATGTTAAATATGATATATGCAGTACCTTTCACAAGCTTTGTTTAGTGTGTCGAGAAGATAGCTCCTGTGTTTTATATACAACCCTGGCCACAATGTGTATTACACAATAGCGTATTACCAGGATCACTTTCTGCATCCAGTTTCACAAGCACATGTAAAGTCCAAAAGGCACACAGCTCTTCAAATCTTCGTAATGAAATTTTTATTCTGATACACCATCAGTGCTAAGAGGAACACCTAGATGAAGAAGCTTGACATTGCCCCAGAAGTTTCTCCACTTAGAATGCAGACAGAAATAGTTGAACAACATTCACTCCCGTTCTCTTCTGGAAAGACAGTAACACCAAAAAGGAGGAAAATTCGAAGTCTTCGCATCCAACTGTACCGCTAGAGTATGGAAAGGGAAAACAAGGTACGAGAAGAACTGAAGACAGAACAAGCCCTGTGCACAATGAGGCAAGTTGTGCCTAAGCAATTACATGAACCAAAAAAGAAATTGTACAGCTCTTGTTCACAATTTGCTCAGGGATGTCACTGCTCATCAGAATTGAAATGTAAAACCCTTAATATTTACTTACAAAGTCCAAGTGCAACAGAATTTTCAGAAAGTCATTGAAATTTCCTTCTGAAGCCATACTTCTACATAAGTTTGCTAAATATACAAATGATGCTGATTTTGTGAGAAAATATTATATGAGCTAAAATATGCTTGTGACAAAATGACTGCCAGGTGAGCCGCGCTGTCACATATGCAATGAAATGCCACTAAATATCAGTTTAACTTGTAGCAATAATAATGAGGATACTGTTGATGGGTTTGGAAACACTCATTATCAGGTAAAACTGCAAATCAGGTGCTTGTGTGTGTTTACGGCAACTGGTCTTTGTCATAATTACAAGCAGGTACAGAATTAGTTTTTAACAAATTCCGATACTCCTGATACATATCTAGTAGACTTCATTTTCAATGCAATTCAGACATTACAGAATGTTGGCCTTAAGGTAATAGCAACTGTATATGAGCATAGGCTTAATAATCAAAAAGCTTACATCTTGCTTGGGGTAAAGCCAGATCAACCATTCTATTCAGCAAATGGTCAGATAAGAATTGTTTAATTTTTTTACACAAACCATCTCTTAAAATGTACACGAAATATGTCGAAAAAGTATAATGCAATAGTTCAAGACCAATATAGGAAAATGGAAACACGGACATTAAGCCATGCAGTAGCTGCAGACATTTCCTGCTAGCCAAGACTGGCAGTACATGCAGGAGATGCAACACATAGAACAGAATTTGTAGGCAACATGGAAAAGACATTTGATTCACAGAATGGAAGTACAGTTTTCGAGAATAGGAAGACAGTATGTGCGGCTGTGGAAGAAAAGTCTATGCATGTATTCACCTGGAATGAAATGTTGAATTTTTAGTAGTGTCAATTTTATAAATAGTGACAAACTGTGCATGTGCCATCCACATCTCGTTGAATTTATGACTTAAATGGAGCAAAATTACTATGGGAAGTTGTTAAAAATTTACACTGATATGCACTCGCTCTAAATTTGGAGTATTAATCAAGATTATTTAGAGATTTACTTTTGCATAATTAGAAATAAGGATGGTAGAACAAGCCAGATAACTCTTCCTGCAATGATATTCAGTATAGTAATCGGGCATTGCTGCTTAAAATAATGTTATGTTCTAGTAACAAATGAAATTGTGAAAGAGGTTAATAGCTGGTGAGGGAATCTTTTAATTTCTCCGATGTTGATAATGAGATCGTGAATGCAAATGCATTATAATATATTCCTGGTTATATTGGTAAGAAGGCATGTGATGCTAAACAGTGTGTTTATTGTCGTGCAGCTCTTTCAGACAATGAAAAATGCTTACAAGAGGGCATAACATTCATGTTCAAAGAATATGAAAAAGTAAATGAAGATCCTCAGTTGCCCTCAACGCATTTATTAGAATGTGTAACACTGATGACCAAAATGTTTCATAACAGCTTAGAAAATCTGCTGTCAGACAATGATATAATAAAGCAATTTAATGAGCTTTATTCATGATAGTGTTAATTTTGATTTTCTTTCACACTGTAACTTCGAATGCAAAAATTATTTTTTTTCTCACTATAATGTTAAATCAATGCAAGACTCAGAAAACTGAATGAAAATATGTCTTCTGATAATATCAAAAAAAAAAAAAAAACAAAAAAACAAAATTCATCTTGCACCAATAAATTGCTAACATTAAATAGCATAAATGTAATATAATCTGAAATTATATTACATAAAACTCCATTTTATTGATGCAGGACTTTTTTCATTTTCTTTCCTTCCTTTCTGTAATCATCACTTGACAGATTTTCATTCATTCGCCATAATCTTGCATGAATCAGCACTCTTGTGAACAACGAAACCAAATATCTTTTACAATCAGAATTACAATTAGGTGCAAGGAAATCAAAACAAACTTCATCCTGAATGAGGCTAGTAAATCTCTGTACTACATCAGACATAGAAATCAGGTTTTTGAAGTTATTATCAAACTTATGTGTCATATCTTCAACACATTTAAGTAAATTCGCTGAAGGATATTGGAGACCATTCGTAACTTTTTCATATTCCTTAAAAATAGGAAATGTTATACCAGCTGGGAGGACTTTTTCAGAGTCAAGAACAGCTGTGCAACAGTAATTACAGCACTGTTTTGCAGAACAGAGCTTTTTGGCAAGATAACCAGCAACATAAAACATAGCATTGCTGTTAATAAGATCATTACTCAGGTCAGAGAAATTACAACTGCGTGCAATGAACTGATTCACCTCAGAGTTTGGTGGGTTAACCACCATCTCACAACTAGTACCTGTTGACCCTATAGATGCTAGGACAACATCATAGTCAATTTCACAATTTCCCTTGTCACTACATATTAGCATATTCTGGGCACCAATTGCTCGGAAAGCATAACAAAAGTCGATACACGAAGGGTTGTCTCTATTACCACCTTTCCTTCTGATTATACAAAATGTATTTTCCAAACAATTTTGGTTTATCCTCCCCATCAAAAGTGAGTGCATGCCCTCTTTCTTAGCAACCTCCCACAACAATTTTGCAGCATAAAAATTTTGTACCTAACCATATGTGGATGGTGCATGTATTGTCTTTCCTTCAGTATTTATAAATTGGACAGACTGAAAAAAACTCGCCATTTCCTCCCAGACTCCATGGCGGCTGGTACCTTCCTTCACTGCACCACATAATGGCTTCATAATGTCCGCCATCACTCTGCCATTTAATGAATCAAAAGCTTTATCCACATAACCTACGAATTTTCCAGTGTGTACTCCTCCTTCAAGCATCCCAAAAGATGACATCGTGAGAATGGCTGCAGCAAACAAATGACTTAAAACTCTTGCTGCTGTGTGCACCCTCATAACTCTGAAACCAGACACATAAACATCTTTATCAGTTAGTTTAGTCGCACGAAACTCATTATCTTTATCTGAGTTATATAACTGCACAATGTGCTCCCATTTTGCAGTGTAATTATCGTAAAACTTAGCAGAATACTTTTTGGACATGTTTCGTGTACTTTTAATCAAGTGAGGACTGTCAAAAAAGGAGGGCTGATCTGTAGTAACTCCCAATAAATGATACGCCTTTTGATTGTTAGAGCCCTGATCACAAACAGTAGCTACTACTTTTAAACCAATGCTTCTCAGCTTCTCTATTGCTTTGACAATGAGTTCAACTCATGTATTGCTAGGGGTGCTTGAATGTGCTAAGAAATAGCCCAGAACTTGTTTGTACTTACTTCAAATATCTCTAACCATAAACACAAGACCTTGGTTGGCAATTCTATCTTATGAATAATTGCCAGAATACCTCTCAAAGCCATCTACGATGTCTTCATTACTATTGTAGCACAAGTTTGCTTTTAAAGACATTTCATCCCACATAAGGCAACACAGTTTGTCAGTCTCAGATATCTTACTACAGGCATTCCTTAGTATGTCAAATAGTTTATCACTAAAACCATCATCAGTGGTAACTAAAATTAATGACGATCTGGACTCAATCTGGACATGGACACGGAAATTCCGACTTAAACTAAATCCAGAAAAATCATAGTCAATCAATGTGGGCCATTCACGTTTGTTAAGCACTATTACCATACCAAATTTGTCCCCGATTAAAATATACGGCACCGAAATTCCGTTCAGTGAATCAGTAAAGAATCTAGGTGTTTATGTGGATAAAAGGTGCAGAGACTACAACATGTTCATAATATGTGCGTCCGTTTCGTCTGCAATATTCGCCAGGCTGATCACATAACACCATCCCTCGAAATGTTGTCCTGGCTCCGTCTAGAAGATCGTAGGAAAATCCACTGCCTTTCCCTTCTCTTTCACATATTGCATTTCTCCACTCCTGTCTATCTTGCACCTCGTTTTCAGAATTTATCCACCCATCAAAACTTAGACACACGATCACAACACTCCTCAATGTTATCCATTTCCTCCCACCGAACATCCTCATATTCATCTTCTTTCACTGTGGCTGTTCCTCGGCTTTGGAATTCCCTACCAAGTAATGTCAGGGACTGTCAGACATTAAACCAATTTAAGAATACGCTAACAAAATATTTTTCTAACAAATCTTTTAACAATAATAGCTGTTTCAGGTTTCTCAATGTTTAATGGTTATATATATCACAATTAAATATCTAAATTATCTCATTATTATTATTATTATTATTATTACTACTACTACTATTACTACTACTACTATTATTATTATTATTATTATTATTATTATTATTATTATTATTATTATTATTATTATTATAGCAACTATTTCTTACCAATGTTTATTATTGTCACACTAACATTACTTATCCAACTTTAATTATTTACTTTCATGTTGTTTTATGGTCTAGATATTAATGTAATAACTATGTAAGCAATTGTATTCAATTAGAATTAGAGTCTGGCTGGGCGGAAGAGAAGGCCTACTGGCCTTAGCTCTGCCAGATTAAATAAATAAATTATTATTATTATTATTATTATTATTATTATTATTATTATTATTATTATTATTATTATTATTATTACTTTTGCAATACTCTAAGCAATGGAGGCTTTGAAGGGAAATTTAATAACTTCCTAATCATCCTATAGGAACTTGGGCTCTGTAAATAAATGTTAAGAGCCTTTGTTTTCATTTCTAGTGACCACCAATTCCTCTGTACACACCGTGTATCTGAAGAGATACAATTTCTTACTGGTTCATATAATGGCCCAGGAACCTTACTCTTTATACATGCAAGGGCAGTGTGTATCTTCGGTTCTTTCTGCGTAGTCTTGAGAACTCTTCCTCTCGAACGATGCAATTGTACTCAAAGATGCGAATCTTTCTCCTCTTTGGTGTTAGGTCCCGCAGAATCTGTATAAAACGAAACAACAGAAAATATATAATTATAAACTAACAGTAAGAGTAAGCAGGCCTATAACACCACGAATAGAGGGTGCAGTTATGGGGTCTACTAAGCCCAATACAGGCTACTTATCTTTTCCTATAAATAACAATTACATAATCTTCAATTTTGACAGAATATACTGTATGTGTGTAGTTCTGAAGCATTGAAATTGCATATCATCGGCTTATTTTAAAAAATCTTGTAACTGCATTTCAGAAAATTGCACATAAGAACTTTTTATTTTTATACCCAGCTAACAATTGTTATGCATTTGTTGTATACAAAAAGTAGAAGCATTTTCATACTAACGAGGTGTTATCAGGAGACGCATTTTAAAAAATAATAAATTTTGACTTGGTTTTAGAAGTAAGCTGATGATACCTAAGAAGTATATGGTTACCTTGATCGATGGAGATAGCCTGAACTTGCAAGGTATGGCTTCTCTATTCAAATGTGTGCAGAGGGTACTTGTGAAGTACTTATCTTCAAAATGGTCCACACACATCGAAAGCTGTTATGCAATTTCTTGGGCAGATTCACCTTTAGGTCTTCTCTGCCCATTGCTTCTAGCCATCCCTTGTATCTGAAATAAAAAAGGGAAATAAAAATAATAGGATAAATATAAATAATATAATGTATCTATAATACAATATAATATAATATAATATAATATAATATAATATAATATAAATATAAATGATGAGCACAGGAACACTATTTCGTGGTACCTTGTAAAATCACTGGGATATGCTAGAAAATGAAAAGAAATTGCTCCAGTGACCTTAAAGATAAAATATAAATTATTCCTCCATTTGTAATACTTTTTTGGTTAGCCTTTTTATATGTTGAAAATTTGTAGTAAAACGGTTTAAGTATAAACTACCATGTCTCAGTGCATCTGATCCCTTCGATTTTCTGCTTTATCTGAGTGATTTTATAAAGAGATACGAACAAGCGTTCCTGTGATTATCATTCTGTACTTTTCCTCATCACACATGACAGAATAAAGTTACTTAAATCACTGAAAATAACTTCTAAAATTGTAGCAAACCAGATAAATCAAACATCAGTGTCGTGTGCAGTAGGGTACCGGAGTTTCAGTACAAAGAATAACTGCAATAGATCCTTCTCTTGAAAAATATCCACCACGTGGTATTGTTAATTTAGATGAATACATAATACAGAAATTAAATATAATACATATATGTATTATGGAATGGCCATGGAATGAGATCGGAGAAACAGATCAGTTTGACGTTATTTATGTGAACTTATTAGTGTCATTTAAGGTGTTTCGACTTATTTTATGTAAGATATACATAGTAATTATTCTTTTTTAAACAAAGTGGTATTCGCATAATGATTTATTGAATGACTTTTGGAAAATAGTGACTTTTTCGCCTTGTTTCCTGCAATGTTGTGTGTTGCTATAGACATTTTATCAACAACGTCCAGGTTTTATTGGTTTTGCATATTGTGAAATGAAAGTTTTATAGTTCTGTGCTGTGTCTGATATAAGTTTTGGAATATACTGTAGGTGAGACTATTGCGATATATGAGACTTTACAAATACCATATATTATTATTAATTTATAGACCCTTACTTGGTCAAGTATAAGCAAATCTTTTATATTTCTTACTACATGGAGGCTGCAACAGGAGAAGAGTCAACCGACATAAATAATATTTCTTTAGATACTTGTAACACAACGCAGAGTTCTAATCAAATTCAGTGTGATTATTGTGAAAAATGTTTCTTAAATTCAACATACATATTAGTAAATCCCACCCAGATATTCATCAAGAACGTCTCATTCGTAAACAACCCCGATGTTCAACCACCGTGTGGAAGAACAATTCCAATAATTTAACTAATAATTCGAAAACCACTCTACTGCTAATACAAGTCCTTTATCCTTCTACAAACAAAATCTTTCTACTTGGAAGGATAAATTTAGCACACAGTTATCCGACAATGTGTTTGATGATGTGACACAGCAATTCCTGATTTTCTTATCCGAAGCAATTGATTATCTACCCAGACCCAAACATCCAACCAGGAAATATTACGAAGCAAGAAAACTAAAGAAAAATTTAAATAACCAGAGGACTTACAGCAGATCCACTAACCCAGAAAGAGCCACAAAACGAGACCGACAGAAAAGAAAAAACAGATTTCTTTATGAGAAAACACAATTTGATTACTTCAATCAACGGCGGAAAGCAATAAGAACAGTACTGAGTCAAAATAAACCAACGTGCAAATTAGATGTCAGTGAGATGCAACAACTTTACAGTTCAAATTTTTCTTAACCAAATAACAATATTCGATCAGAATATCCATCCCATTACACCGAAACAGAAATACTCGAATTAGATGAAACATTCCAGAAATCTATCACCAAGTCAGAAGTTGCGCTTTCAATATCTCGAATCGTGGTGGACACCGCTCCTGGCCCAGACCACGTCCTGATGAGAGTTCTGAAGGATGATACTGCTGCAGAAATCATCTCCTCCATAGCTACAAGAATGCTCCATATTGGGCACGTACCTCCATGCTTCCAGACCGCAAGAAGTGTTCTCCTTTATAACTCTGGTGACGAAAATGACTTTAAAAACTGGAGACCAATTACTATTTGTTCCGTGTTACGTAGAGTAATTGAATGCGTCCTCGATAAATGCCTTCGGGAATACATAAAATTCAATCCTCATCAGAGGGGATTTACACATTCTCAAGGAACAATAGTTAATACATCCCTTCTCAGGTCCACTTCAATGTCCGCAAAATCTAAAAAATGTGATGCAACTCTTGTTTTCCTTGACGTTAGTAAGGCATTCGATAATATTGGGCACTTGCACCTATCAAACACATTAGATAGCTTGCTTATTCCAAGCTTGTTGAAAACGTTAATTTTGAAACTTCAACTAAATAATTCCACTAGAGTAGAAAACAATCATAAAAAAAACTAATCCCATTGGTTTGCGAAAAGGAGTTATACAAGGATTGCCCCTTTCACCCGCATTATACAATCTATGTACTGATTACATCCTTAATGAAATGTCAGAAGACTCGATCGCTGCCAAATAAGGTTTCAATCTTGTTTCAGGTTTAAAACCTATTACTGTACTTGGTTTTGCAGATGATACTGTTACCATAGCTAAAAACAAAAACTCTGCTTTAGAACTCACAAGGATGCTCTTGATCGTTTCAAAGCTATTGGTTTAGATATAACTTACTTACAAATGGCTTTTAAGGAACCCGAAGGTTCATTGCCGCCCTCACATAAGCCCGCCAGCAGTCCCTATCCTGTGCAAGATTAATCCAGTCTCTATCATCATACCCCACCTCCCTCAAATCCATTTTAATATTATCCTCCCATCTACGTCTCGGCCTCCCTAAAGGTCTTTTTCCCTCTGATCTCCCAACTAACACTCTATATGCATTTCTGGATTCGCCCATACGTGCTACATGCCCTGCCCATTTCAAACGTCTGGATTTAATGTTCCTAATTATGTCAGGTGAAGAATACAATGCGTGCAGTTCTGTGTTGTGTAACTTTCTCCATTCTCCTGTAACTTCATCCCGCTTAGCCCCAAATATTTTCCTAAGCACCTTATTCTCAAACGGTTTAGATATAAATGTAAATAAATCTGTAGCTATTAATATTTCTCGCGGTAAATTGCATCCAAATCAACTAAACATTTCTGATGACACTACCATCACATGCTTAACTGCAAATGAGCATGTACGCTACTTAGGTGTTAATTTTTCTGATGTTTGTATATTCGATTCCCAAACCGTTTTAAACGACCTGAAAACTAGATTAGATTTGCTAATTTCGTCTCCTTTATTACATCCGGATCAAAAGTTTTGTATATTAAATTCCTCAATTTGCCCATCATTAATCTACACATTTCAGACAATACCCTTGAAAACAATACCCAATACTTTTTTAGATAACGCTGATAAAATTATTAAAAGCACTCTGAAAGAAATTTTGCAACTACCAGCTGACACACCCGATTCTATGATATATACACATCGTAAATATAAAGGTCTTGGTCTTTTTAAGGTATGCTGGGAATCCATGCTACAACACATTAACGGCTTAAGGGTATTACACAAAACTAATGATCCTTACATTACTTCCACTAGGGACCTTATTGAGGAGAGTAAAACATGTTTAAAGAGCCTTAAATTAACTCCTGCTAATTCTTTTTTAAATAATCGTGAAAATTTTGTGCACTCTCGAAAAGTTAGAGACGCTTTAAGAGACAAAGAATTTGAAAATTGGTGTACATTGTAACAAAAGGGTAAAGGAGTGATTCTTAACAAAGAGTTCCCCCAAACAGCTGGATAAGAAATCACAAAGGTCTAACGTTCTCAGAATGGATAGACGCCCTTAAAATGATAGGCTATGTCACTCCGGTCCGAGCTGTACCGGGTAGAAGTCGGAATGGTACCGCTGTAGGCGCTGTCTCAGCGAGATTGAAACTCTTCCCCATATCCTTGGCTTCTGCCCCTATAGTGAGGCCCTTCGCAACATCCGTCACCATGCTGTCTGTTCTATGCTGGCCGAGGCACTGAAGGAAGTAGGGTTTACAGTCCATCAAGAGGTGCAGGGACTAGCCACACAAGGAAGTGTTCGGCGAATTGATATCATTGCCATTAAGAACAACTCGGCATATATTCTCGATCCCACCATCAGATTTGAGACACATGCAGATCAACTGCATGAGGTGGACAGTGAAAAGAAACAGATCTATGAACCAACAATCCCGTTCTATAAAGATAAATATAGCCTGTCCCACATTGATGTGATAGGTCTGATGGTGGGAGCACGAGGTACCATACCCTCCTTCTTTGCCAACAAATGTAAAAACTTGGGCCTAACACACAGCATTGTGAAGGAAATAGCCATTAGTGCCCTCAAAGGATCGGTTCAGATATTGAGAAATCATTTGTATGGGAGTGATAATGGAAATTTCAAGTTATCTTAACCGATGGCTGTTGATTGGTTTAGATATCAATGCCAATCAATCCGTATTATTATTTTTCTCGTGGTATATGGCATTCAAATCATTCTAACCTATCTGATGATATTTCCCCCCCCCCCCTTTCTTAACTGTAAATGATCACAAACGCTACTTAGGTGTAAATTTTTCTGACATTTTTCATATTCGATTTCCTAACTGTTTCAAATGTATATCATTTTACCTTTTAGGTGTGTTTCCAAATTGTATGTAATACGCTTTATCAAATCTGGCAACCTTTCCATAAGGGAAGCTAAATTTATTATTATATATAGATGTGTGTGTATATATATATATATATATATATATATATATATACACATATACACACACACACACGAATAGTATCCGGTATCTTATATAATTTATAATGATGCACGTGACTAGAAAAATCTACAGTACATCTTATTTGTTTAAGTGATAAAATTACTATTATTGTAAATGAAAACTCACCGTTCACTATCTCGCGATATTTTGAAGAAACACTTATTTGGGTGGCTGTCCTTCTTATTTCTATAATTCACACTTCACATACGATGGCATCTTTCACAGTACACAACAGATACAAGACAAATCAAGATGTCTTCCTTCTCCTTCGGTTCTTTCTTTCACCTTCCTACCTTAACAGGACTGACAACTTAAACCAAAAGCACGCATGCTCATTGTCCATTTCTTGGCATCTGAATTCAGTGCCGGAATGTTGGTAAGAAACGATGGTAGCGTTCGTAGTGTCGGTTAAAAGAGTTAGCGGCGATTGAACCCCTCTATTATATTTAAGTCCTCTTGGTCTGGAATCAATACTCCATTTCATATAGAAATATGAGAACAAATGGATGAGCCATCTGCAATGTATGAGATCCCCTAGAATCCCAAAAGCTATGCTTCACTATCAGTCCCATTGGAAGAGATCTCTGGTACGTCCCAAAAAGAGCTGGGGAGAAAATTCCTCTTTATTATGAGATTGTAATGGCCTACAACTTGTATGGATGATGATGAAGTAGAGGTGTTTGGGAATGCTTCTTGTAACACAAGCATAGTGTGGTGGTTTTGGTTTTTCCACACCCATACTGCATATGCAAGGAATTTACCGCCATTGGGTACAATTTAAGAGAAAAATATTATATGCTGACAAACATTTCAGAATATTATTGATTTACAAAATATCTTAATTTGGGGCTTTATACCACTAAGTCCTGAAAATGTGCTACATTACATGCTCAGCAGTCTCTTATGTACAGGAACACCTGAAATATGCAAAAATATGTAGAATTGATTTTGAATATTCTGCATTACAGCTGTTTAAAATGATTTTACATCACTTACAAATGGATAGTAAAATATGCAGTTGCATATGACTCCTCACCCTATTAATATGCCATTCAATGAAAGCCTGTGAATGCAGTTTATTTTGCTTGCAGGCTACCCAGGACCATTCGAGCCCTTGTGTGTTATCCCGCAGCTCCCACATCAGCAGAAGATGAGGAGGAGGAGGAAACAACGAAGAGTTGCTGCTGTTCATGTTTGAGATATATATTTTATGGGCTTTGTAGTCGTTTTATGCGTAAGTAGTTATAAATTGTATGTCTAAAGCCATTTTTCAGATAGATCGCCCTCAGCCTGTTCTTATATTTCCCTCCCCACTTGTTCAAAGTTGAGCTGTTACAGTAGTAGTGAATTATGTGCACTCCTTAATGTTACCAACCATTAAATCTTTCATTTTGTTTGGCGATCTCTTTCTTTATGTGCTAAAAATGTCTGAATCTCATGCTCCGTCCCTTGGTTCCACTCAATGCGGCGATAATTAAGCACATGTGGTCGCATTTTCCATTTAATTCCTTCGTTTTCCGATAGGAACAACATGCTTAGAAATGTTTGGAGCTGTAGGCGTATTATAAATTAATCATATTTTTATGGCCATGCAACAGGAAAGGAATGTACGTTTTTCTTGGTTCTTCTTGTTTTAACACTTCGTCCCAAGAAATTTCTTTTCTTTTGCTGCCACTAAAGTGCACTGAAATTAATCTGGCAACAGACTTACTGCAAGCTAAACTCATGCATTTCCTTTGTTTTCTTGAATATAGTTAGTAATTACGAATGTTCTAGAATTTTTAAAGATTATGTGGTATTTTGTTGGAAAGTATATTTAAAGACCATGTTGGGTCCGATAAGCTGTGAGAAATTCCAAAAGTTTTATTAATATGGCTATCAAACTTATCCAATTATATTACAATAACATAAATATTTTATTTTAACATTTTGATGAATGTTTTCGGTTCAAGGAACCATCATCAGATCCCCAATTAATCTACAAAATCTTATGAACAAAGTATTATAAACAATCGGTGAAACCATGGGTTTTATAAAATAGATTCGGATACATAATGAATTATGATATCACATATGGAGTCACAAGTAAATGAGTAAAATTCATAATAGTACCATAAAACAGTAAAAACTGTATGTACAAGAATAGAATTGTTAAAAAGTAAATGATCAGTCCAGTTTAATGAGTATAAGATTAAGCTATATAAATAGCATAAGCACCATTCAATGTGACTGCATAACAAGATTAACATGAAGGCTGCATTTACAAATGTCAGATCGATATGCTGATGCAAATTGGCAGAGTAGTGAAGAGAGGTGAATATGCAGCTTCATGTGTGGTAAGACTGGAGTAACACTTGAGACATGCGCTGTCTTGTAATCTGATAGTATGTACAAATTCTTATTTACTATATTGAAAGGATTAATAATGAAAATTATTTATGATTTGTAACCAAATGATGTTAATTCACGAAACACGAAAAGAAGGGGGGCAACCAATGAAATAAAGAAATTACTTACCTCGATGGAGCAGAAGAAAATATATCCTTTGTTGTATAAACTTCAGCCACAAATGTTGACGAACGTTACGCTTACAAAATGACTAAGTAACATCAAATTGAAGGGTGGGAGGGGGGGGGGAAGAAGCATATTGGAGTATCGGAAGTCACGTGTGTAAGGAGAATTTAAATTATAAAGCAGACTATGTATGTTTGGGAATTGCTCATTCAGAAGGGATAAACCATTATTTAATGCTTGTGAAATATAAAATTCTTCAGCAATATGTATACGTGGATTGTCACCCATAGGATGAATGCCCTGTAGTGTATTATTTATATTGGTTAATTCATGACCTTGTTCTGTCAGATGGGTTGCAAACTTTGATATTCGTTTACTGTATTTGAAATCGGAAACATTTTCATTAAACTGGGTTGGTAATTTCTGTGAGTTTGACCAATGTATTTGCTAGGCCAATTTTTCCATTGTAGCATATATATGCCACTATTTTGAAGTCGATCTCTATTATGAAATTTTTTATTAGGTATGACGTTATTTAATTTATTATTAGTGCAGAAGGCTATATTCATATTGTGTTTTTTGAAGAAGTTGTTCAATTGGTTAGAAATCGGTCCAAAGTAGGTCATGCTTGTCCATGTTTTTAGGGGTTATCGGTTCAAGAAAAGTGTGTTGAGTTCTTACGTTTTTGGAGGAGGCTGTCTACTGTATGTTTTTGGAAACCATTATCTTGGGCTAAAGAGATAATATAATTATATTCTTTATTATAATTAGATTTACTTAGTGGAATAGTTAATAATCTATCAATGAGGAAACAAAATTTACTAATTTTATGAGTTTCTGGGTGGTTAGAAAGCTGTGTATAGAATGATTATTGGAGGTTGGTTTCCATTATATGTCAAAATTAAAACGGAAATGTTTTATAAAAGTTTTGAGGTCTAGAAAGTTTATTGATCAGTTAACAGCTGACTGGGAGGTGACTGGGGCGTAACCTTTGATAATAAGTTATCCTGGAAACAACAAGTGGAGAAAATTAGCTCCCAAACTTCAAACCAACTGAGGATCCTAAAACGCCTTCCAGGATGCAAATGGGGATGTGCTCGCTCAACTTTAAGCACTACATATCAAAAGTATGTTCTTCCTGGAATGTAAAACACACAATCGGGCAGCTCTAAGACTGTAAAAATAACTGCTGTGGATGCCATGTTGACCCTCAGAGAGATCCATGCTGTTGTATGAAGAGCTAATCAGACTATCGGATGGTCAATATTGGTACAAATACGAAAATAAGAAAGAAACCCCAAAACACAACATGGATTTGTGAAGAAAGTACATAAGCTAAAAGAACAATATTCAATTATATCAAATGAACCCCAACCCATGATACAGAATCCAACTGAAATAGAATCCCATGACTGCTTCACAGACCTAAACCAAAGTGTTTTTAAAAAAGGAACGGACACAATGAGTCTAAAGCTTTTGGCCTTGGAGACTATCAACAGTAAATACCCAGAACCCGAAGGGCTCAAAATATACAGCTACATCTTCACTTTTTATAAATTTAAATTTAACAGAAGAAATACTGAAATCAGAAGTAAACACTGAAATACTGAAACAATTGTCTTTAGAGTCAATTAATATTAGGTACGGTACCCTCCACAAAACTGACTTCATTTATACACCGATGGATCCTTGATCTCCAGAGAACAAGGTGCCGGTGCTGGTGTTATGTGCTGTCTCTTCTCACTTTATAGATCTCTTGGGTATGGAACAACAAGTTTTGATGGAGAAATCATTGCAATAAGTGAAAGTCTCAGGAATCTTCTATGTCACTTCAATAAATTTAAAAATGCAGTTATATTGTCAGACTCCAAAGCAGCTATTCTATCAATCGTCTCTAAACACACACTTTCATCTCAAACAGCAGAAATAACTAAAATGCTCTCTCAATTAATATCACTCAATAAACGAATTGTATTCCAATGGATACCATCCCATTGTGGAATCCTGGGAAACTAGAATGTGGATGCTTTAGCAAAGAAGGGCAGCACTGCTACTTACAGACCTGTTACTAAATCTACGTATTACTCTGTGAAAAGATTTATTACTTCTACATACTTAGACTTCAACAAACAAAATTTGATAACACAATCTCAAGGGAAAAAAAGGGAACTCTCTGCATCATAATCCACAGTTAATTCCCGATTTACCACGAAAATCGTCTGTAGCTGCATTTAGATTGGCAACAGGCCATGACTGTTTGGCCAAACATCTGCATAGAATTGGAATATATCAGTCTCCTAACTGCCCTTTGTGCAACTCAAACCAAGAAATGGATTCGTAACACCTCAAAATCTGTGCTTCAGTGGCTGGCCATGATAATATCTTTGAAAAATATTGGAGTGCAAGAGGTCAAATGACTTTATTGTCAAACGCCTGGCATTAGAAAACAACAACAACTATTTATAAATCCATCGGATCATTCAAAACAGCGTTCGATGGAGAAATCAAGCCATTCAAACAGCATTAAACCAACTTCTACTGCATCTTGAAAAATTCTCTAAGACTGTGATCCTGAGTGATTCAAAATCTGCCATAGAATCAATTGGTGCAGTTGAGCCTGCTGCATCAGTGGAGATTCATGACTGCTGTGAGACACTGAGGAAACTCAAATTAGCTCCCTGTGGATCCCTGGACACTGTCAAATTTCTGGCAATGAACAGGCAGATACATTAGGAAAAAAAGCTGCCATGCTCACTAGTTGCTTCAAATCAGTATCATACCACTGCTCTAAACTCTACAAATGAAGGAACAATACCTCATGAGTTTAGAATCAAACTGGAAGACTTCCTTACATGGCCAAGACAAGAACCTGTATCAGTTTGGGTTACTTCAAACGCCCACCTGCATGCTCTGTAATCTGGATGAAGATATGGACAGGGACCACTTAATGCGATGCCTGGCTCTTCGCAGAACAGAAACTATTGGGAAGCCATCCTGCCTCCATTTTGTGTGTCTGTCCACCTGTACTATCTGGGAATAGATTTGTTATAAACTGTTCAGTATTATTACATTTGGCTTTCCAAGTAGCATGCGATATTCTAGTCACACGTGGACATTTCTAATAATTTATTAGTAGAAAGGATATTCCAGTGCACTTGCATAATCCGTCAGTAAGAAGGTCCACATTTGACAACAGCAAACATTTTTATCTTTTTCAGAAACTGGAAGTATATACTGTATTTTGGTCGTAAACTAGCAAACTTAGATTTTTTAATTGAACATTGGATATTCACTTTTAAAAACTATATGCTTCCATTGCTGTCATCATAAACACTCTCTTCTGTTTTCTTTCTTTTTCTGGATCTTTATTGATGAAAGTGACAAAATCTTTGTGCTCTGGAAATACAGTAGACTCTAGACCACTTTCGTAAAATTGTGAAACAGCTGAATAATCATGAGAGTTTTCACCTTCCTTCTGCTTAATTTCGCAAGTTTCTATGACTCCAAACTTTTCAGCAAGTTTCTTCACAACAGCACGTTTCTTTCTTGGAGATGTTGGTAATGACCTTTGTGCTCGATGTATTGTCTTCCCCAATGACTGAGACTTGGATGTGAATCATATCCAACATCTCTTAACATTGCTTCAGCCTTTAATTTCTCTCTGTACTTTCTCATTCGTAATTTACTATTATTTTCAGTTTATTTTTTCTTCTGCACTCTAGACCATTTCTTTCTTAAAGTGGTTTCTGCTGTGCATTCTTTTCTTGATTTCTTAATTTTTTCGTCACTTAGCTTCTCCCTGTATTTTCTACCTTTTCAGCAGAAGATTTTGGCAGTATGTTGTCCTAAACCTTGATATTTGAAGTTGATAATTAAAGAGTGTTACGTCAGTAACATCAATAGCTTCAAAATTAGTTTCGAAAAAAAATCACAGATTGCATGAGCTGAATGGTAATTAAGTTTGTTAGAACCTGTATAGTCTTCCCTGATAACAGTCACGCTGTCCCCGCAGTGTTCAGGCTTAGGGTGAAGCATGCGTCTTGCAAAATATACATTACTTAAACAGATTTATTATTAATTAAAGTATTAAAATACTCTTGAACCATAAATGTAATAAAAACATTATGCAAAATTATTTGTTGCAACTGAAAATAATAATGTGGACATGTTTACAAAATGGGTGTTTGTAAATGTGTTTAAAAGATAAAGGGATAAAAATAATCATAATTATAATTGCTATTTATGCAACAAGTTGCGAAATAATAGCATTTTAAGCATGACAAGTGAAGATTGTCCAACACGGCAAGTGCTTAAAACACTGGTTTCGCATGTATTTCGTGCAAAATATTTTGAACAGTCACTCGAGAATCCTAAATGTATTTATATTTTAAAGAGAATGAAATTGTTGATTCGTTATCACGCAATGGCGAACTTATGATGTTGAAGACGAAAGTGTATTATATTCATATAAAAAGAGATAGATTTCATGGCCTTTGGATATGTAGTGATTGTTTTGCTGGTTGTTATGAAGTTGCTTTCTGCTTGTTATGTAATTTGGAATATACAATTATTACAATGAAAGTGATAAATGTAATTAGAAAAGTGAGTGATTCGGAAGTGAATAATTTATATATCAAATCTCCAAATGTAATTTCAATTTTAAATAATTGTGTTGAGAATATTTATAATAAATAAATAATTGGAATTTATGTTTTCAGTATTTCTAATTAGTGTGCTTAAAAGTACTTCAGGCATGGAAATTTACTTTTTAAGCACGCTAATATATGGATGCAGAATTCAATGAATTTTTGATGCTAAAATGAGAATCGAAAAGTCATCACCATGAAACGAATGTCTAAAAAATTATTATTTCTGAGAAATGTTAATCTTTCGAAATGATAATTGTTTCTCTTGAAGTCGTCAGCATCAGCCTCCCTGTATTTACTCAGTTGCATACCGACACCTCTTGTAAGGCACTACTCTGTATTATATCCCAAAATTGTTAGTCTTAATTATGAAACAATCTGTTTATCTGTATCCAATTAGAACTTCACAGAACATTTACCTTCAATAAATAGCAATACTCTCTAGTTACTGCTAGCCTCTTCATATAAACAGCATAAAACACATTCTTATTATTTTTCCAGCTATCTGTGTTTGAAGCTTGTAGCTATGTTTAAACACAGGTGTAACGTGGCTTTCCCGCAGTGAACAGTTTCTCAAACTCCAACCCATGGAAGTTATCCTTCTGTTCTGCAGGACTGCTTCTATTCCAACAAATGTAAATCAAATATTCAAAGTTCGTGATTTCGCACCCAGCTAAACTTCACATTAATTTGGAAAGTAATCAGTAATGACGAGGATTCCTCTGCTAAATTTCATATCCATGTGTCCTAAGTGAAAAGCTCTGAGAGGATTGCCTACAGGTTGTTGTTTGAGAATCACTTGTGCAAAGGTTCACACCCGTGGCACTGGACAGAACCAGAAATCTGGCGATGTCTGGTGGAAACCATGCACTTTGATGAGGTCTGGAAGCTTCTGGTTTGGTGCCGGCTTGAAGGTGAAGTTCTGCAGCAGGACACTAAGGATCAACCACATGTTCTGCAGCCAAATGTCTGACCCACACACACACACACACACACACACACACACACACACACGCTTCCCTGCAACACATTTCGAAATTATCAGATGGTACAGGAAAAACATTGACGAGAAAGTGTACTAGTGAGCACTTGAGTAAGTGAATAAGATACTGGGTAGTGAACCAACAAATAAATTAGTATGACTTGAGGCTTTCCCAGCGTTTGATATAGAATAACTCTTCTTGGGTTCTCAGCCAGGTGAGTTGGATATTAGATTCCAATCTTTCGACGGCTAGCTCTGCCATCTTCTTCAGGGAAGAAGTGCATGTATGAGGGATTATGTGGTTGGAGTTGTAGGAAAATGGACGACGTAGGTATATAGGCCTAATGACGCAATAGAGGAATGGGGCGCGGTGTTGCATTCACCCGTGACTCACATCGGACGCAGGAGCAGCAAAATCGGAATCCCAAATAGAAGTTTATTTTCGAAACAAGTCCAAGGTTATAATCTATCCATCTGTGAAGATTCTCACCACCATAACTCTGCCGAATGTGCAGCGGGAAGAAAGCTAACGTAAGTAGAGCAGAGAGGTCACCAAATTCTAACTGCAGTCCAAAGGACACCCTTTACCCTCGAGCATATGGATGCTAGAGCCCGATAAAATGTTAAAGAAAAGAACATCCAAATTGGCTACTCGGAGGAGACTTTTTTAGAAAACGAGAACGAAAGGGCTGAGATTCCCGCATGCTTTACTATAAATCATTCCACATTAAGAAAAAGTCATTGGTTTCATGGACCTTGCAGAGCACATTGTGGAAGCTGTGGCAGGCAGGCGTTTCTGTGCCAACTGATCATTTGATCGAACAGCCCTATATGCTCAATGCGTTTTTCTTAACGTGGAATAAGTCTATAGCAATCAGTAAAAAAAATGAGCTTCTCCACCATTCCTGACAGACTTTACGTGAGATAAAAGTTTTTGAGCCTATCAAAAGTTGTTGCTTTGTCAGCTGTCCGAAGACAGGTCTGAATCTCATAAGTGACACCAATAAGTCATCACTCATGAAGCAACTAAGCCGGAAGATAATTGGGTAGGTGACCAATTTCTTTTCCCCTCCATTGCATACATTGCCGACTAGCTACATATTACATTAATCAGACTTCAGAATTATATGATACAAACAATTGTTCTTCCTCTGGCACGTATTGTCAAGTGAGATGTACTGTCTGATAATAGATGTACATATCAGCCAGAACCTCAATCAGAGGTACTATCAAAAGTGGCTGGGAATATTTCAGCCTTAATTCTGCAGTAGCCAACGACTGGACAAGAAGTGTATGGTTACAGAAATAAGAGAATTGATAACTTGAGTTGTCAAACGAAAAGACGAATAAAGGATTATGAGAATAAATAAATAGGTCTATACAAATCAGTTTGCTATTATATCACTGTCTCTATAGCACTGATGAATTCTTAGAGTTGCTCTATCTTAGATCTTGTCTTCAAGATAATTCAGAGTTGTTAGATGAGTCTATTCTACAATTTTACAAGTATTTGGTTTACACACTGCAAATGTCCTTTTAGCTGAAGTTGGCTCAGCCTATAGTTTTTTAAAATTAAGTTCCAGATTTTGTGTATTTGTATTTAATATTATAGTCATTTATTATATTTAATACAGCACTGACGAAAACGAAAATAATGGCTTTTAAAGGAAAGGACCCAGTGAACTCAAAAATTGTAGTTGATGTTAAAATTTTCAAGCAGACGTCACATTTTAACAGTCCAGGTTACAATGTTTATTATAAGAAGGGTATACATGCAGATGGGGCTCATTGCAATTTTACGAAAAATTGGTTTATTGGCTCCGTCTATAGCATTTTCAGAGGACTTTCATTTAACATAAAGTGAATTGGGAAAAAAAAAAAAAAAAGACTAACAGCGATTAGTTCATTTTAAAAAACACTGAAATTTAAGGGGACCTGGTAAGCCAAAAAATCTTGAATTTTTCATTTTTCATTTATCTTTCAGATGAGCCATGATTTAAGTTTGTATCTTATTCCTAAGTATGTTTTTTTTTTTCGGTTTAAATGAACAGTGACATTTAAGTGGGCGTGTCCATAGGCGGAGAGAGAACCATTTCCTTGGGGAGGCAAAGGAAGACATAATTAATTACCTCCTCCTCCGTTATAGCTTGACCGTGGTACAGTATATTGGAATATGATCAGTTAATAAAGGTATTTTCGGGGGGAGGGGCATGTTTTTTACAGTGTTACATCCATATCGGCGATGTTTCAAACCGAGTTGTATAGGGCTTGAACTGTAGGTCTGCTACAAATTATAATAGGGCATAACTTAAAACAATCTCCCTCTTTTTCTCTCTCGTGCAGAAACACATGCATACATCAATAAAACTACGTAACAGTGCTAACAGAAATATTTTTATATGAAGCTTACCTTCCCAAGATATATGAAATGTAATTTCTAATAATTATTTTATTTAATCTCATTTTTTAAGTTTACACATTATACTGGGATCACTTTTCTTTTTCCTGCATTGTCGTGCAGTATGTTATTCATACATTTCGAAGTGGTGGCCTCAACAACTGCAGACTTCAAAGACAATAGTACAGGCTGTTACGAAAGAAACATTGCAGTGCTTCCATTCCTCAAATGAGGTAGTATAGGAATTCTTATACATTCAGGAATTTAAAATAAATACAGTATTATAGTCCAGGCACATGATCAGAAGACATTAATTCATCAATTTAAGCACAAAAACTTAATCATAAACAAAAACAAAAAAAAAAAGATCTTTTGAATTCAATAGAATAATAGAAAAAAAAAAAGAGATCAGACAAGTTGGGGGGGGGCAGTGGCCCCCATTACTCCGCCTATGGGCTTGTCTCCTGTTCATCTAGCACACTACCACAGTCTACTATATACAGTCACGAAGCTTGAGTTTTGAGGGTGCTAGAAACAATAGACTGTGACTGTACTATTTTGTATTGCCTGTAATGAGGCGATATTAGCGATCCTAGTGGTGAGCAACTATCTAATGTTTGCATATTTACTACGTATTGACCTTCGCGACTGTATATACTAGGCTGTGATACTACTATGTTAGTTTCAAATTTTGCGCCTTATGTGCGAAATTTTTTCATTGTAGGGAATTTATGTGTATTGGTACACCTGGTTTACCGTCTGTGCTTTGTTTCGTAGCAACGGATTTGTTTACAGTGTTGTGATGTTATACACGTGCTGTACGGAGTTCTATTATTAATTGTGTTACGATACAGTTCAGTTGCATTATAGAGGTGCATTTTGTGATATTTTCTTACAATATGGGTTACAAAAGTAGCTTGAAAGTATTTAAGAAGAGAAGAAATGTTGGTAAACGTAAGAACTCTGTTAGTAAGGTGAATTCTAACCTACAACCCTCTAGCACACGTGGTCAGTGTGAATCTGTAAATAGTGGCTGTGCATCAGGAAAGAAACTTGAAGATTCTAAAATCAGATATGAAACCCTCAAACAAGAATACAGTGTTAGTGATACCAATGGGGTTATAGATGTTGGCATATTATCTAGTGTACTGCAAAATAATGTATTCTGTAAAGGCTGTGGCAAAGGTGGGATATCTCTTGAGGTAAAAAAGCACATTGGTCTTGCTGCAGAATTAGTTTTAAAATGTAAATACTGTGCGTATGGTGTAAATTTTTACAACTCTTCATCTATTGATATTTCAAAGATAAACCCAATAACATGTAAACTCTACACAATAAATGTTAGACTATGTATGGCCTTAGGGCTATAGGAAAAGGTAAGACAGGTGGAGAGACTTTATGTGGCATTTTGAATTTGCCACCTCCTCCAACCAGGTCTACTAGATATAACATAATAATTGGATCTGCGATTGAAAATGTTGCATTACATAACATGAAGGTTGCTGTGGAAGAAGCAGTTGCAGAAAATGATAATGTCAGAGGCATATCAGCTGCCTTTGATGGGACGTGGCAGAAAAGGGGTCACATTTCACTAAATGGCGTTGTGACGGCAACTAGTGTGGACAATGGCAAGGTAATTGATGTTGCTATATTATCAAAACATTGTAGGTGTGAAGGTAGAACAACAAATAAACATGAAACCGATTGTGAATGTAATTACAGTGGGTCAAGTGGTGGAGTGGAGGTTGCAGGTGTGACGAACATTTTCAATCGGTCACTCAGTTCATATAATGTGAGATATGTGAAATATTTAGGAGATGGGACTCTAAGTCATTCATTGCTGTTGAGGAATTGAAACCACATGGGAATGACGTACAAATTAGAAAATTAGAGTGCATAGGCCACATACAGAAGAGAATGGGCATTTTGAGGAGACTGAAAACCAATGTGAAGGGACAAAAATTATCGGATGGTAAGGGTTTATTAGGAAAGGGGAGGCTAACTGACTAAGTTATAGACAAAATTCAAAACTATTACGGCATGGCCATAAGACTTCTATTTACTATTTTCCCGAAACACATAACCACAGTGGACCATATGACGATTCACCACTGTTATTCTCATCCCAACCGACACTTGAGACAGGCATTGACAAGAACCGAGTTCTGAATGGGAGAAGTGAAGGCTGATGGGTGGGGGAATACCTGCTAGGCCACGAGGCCACAAGAAATGTATCTCAGTTTCAGCTTTCCCAGTGCAACCATAAAACCCGGGGAAATGCAGAAGCCAGACACGGCATGAGTGATCCTGGCTTCAGGAACAAATTTTACTGCAAGACAGGTCTATATACATCACAAGGTTTTCTACTTCTACAACTCTATATGCTTCATTGAAAGAACTAATATAATAGCTATGATATATACGACTAAAAACCACTAAAATTTTGAGTTTAAGAAAACAAAGTGACTGAGGCCCAGCATCACTTGCCTCAGCCAATCAGCCGCCACTGTACAAATCTACCAACATGGAATTTCATCTCAGACTAAAACCTGTCTTGACCCTTTATACCCATTGGTGACTGCACATGATAAGGTCGCAGGGCAGATCTTGCCTCCTCTGCTATACCAGATAATGTTGTTGTTGTTTTCTAATGCCAGGCGTTTGACAGTAAAGTCATTTGACCTCTCCCACTCCAATATTTTTCAAAGATATTATCATGGCCAGCCACTGAAGCACAGATTTTGAGGTGTTCCGAATCCATTTCTTGGTTTGAGTTGCACAATGGGCAGTTAGGGGACTGATATATTCCAATTCTATGCAGGTGTTTGGCCAAACAATCATGGCCTGTTGCCAATCTAAATGTAGCTACAGACGATTTTCGTGGTAAATCGGGAATTAACTGTGGATTTTGATGCAGAGAGTTCCATTTTTTTCCCTTGGGATTGTGTTATCAAATTTTGTTTGTTCAAGTCTAAGTATGTAGATTTAATAAATCTTTTAACAGAGTAATACGTAGATTTAGTAACAGATCTGTAAGTAGCAGTGCTGCTCTTCTTTGCTAAATCATCCGCATTCTCGTTTCCCAGGATTCCACAATGGGATGGTATCCATTGGGATACAATTCTTTTATTGAGTGATATTAATTGGGAGAGCATTTTAGTTATTTCTGCTGTTTGAGATGAAGGTGTGTGTTTAGAGACGATTGATAGAATAGCTGCTTTGGAGTCTGACAATATAACTGCATTTTTAAATTTATTGATGTGGCATAGAAGATTCCTGAGACTTTCACTTATTGCAATGATTTCTCCATCAAAACTTGTTGTTCCATATCCAAGAGATCTATAAAGTGAGAAGAGACAGCACGTAACACCTGCACTGGCACCTTGTTCTCTGGAGATCAAGGATCCGTCAGTGTATAAATGAAGCCAGTTTTGTGGAGGGTACCTAATATTAATTGTCTCTAAAGACAATTGTTCCATTATTTCAGTGTTTACTTCTGATTTCAGTATTTCTTCTGTTAAATTTAGATTATATTCTATATTTAATAGAATTAAGGGGTTTGGTTTAATTTGTAAGTTTTCTTTTAAATTTGGGATATTGATTTTCTGTTTCAATTCTTGAAATTGTGGAGAATTTAGAAAAAATTCTGGTGGTGTACAGTGCAGATAATTATAATAAAGTCTGAGCATGGAACTGAATTTCAATAACTTAAAATGAGTAATCTTGATATCAATAATCATTATTTCATTAGTTTCAATATATTAAATTTGTGCAGCTCTGTTTATAAATATAACATAGTATTCTTTTTTAATGTTTAAACATACTTTTCTGTGCGTATTTTAGTGTATAACTAAAAATTTCAGTGAAAGAAATAAGTATGATACGTTGATGTGCCTAAAATGCCTATTTTCATTAAAATAGAGCCTAATTTTACAAATTTTGAGCTTATTTTAGGCGCCTAAAACTGCAATTTTTAGTGCCTAAAATCCGATGTCTATTCATTATTCAAAAACATAATTTAAATAAATAAATAGATTTTCAACTACAAAATACATTATGTTGTTGTTGTTTTCTAATGCCAGGCGTTTGACAATAAAGTCATTTGACCTCTTGCACTCCAATATTTTTCAAAGATATTATCATGGTCAGCCAGTGAAGCACACATTTTTAGGTGTTCATAATCCATTTCCTGATTTTCTGAGAGTATATTGGCTAGTTCAGTCTTCTTAGCTGATATTTTACCACCAGCATTCCATTGTAGGATATTTAGTTGATTCTGTACGATTAAAGTAGTCCCCCCCCCCCCCCCAGAGATCCGATTGGGGGACTATTTTACCTCTGGATAATTTTACCTTAATGGTACTCATTTCATATTGGAGTTAAATGGCAAGTTGTAGCCGATTTAAGTGAACACCATATTTTAACGTTTTGGTGACTACTTCATTCACACACAACCCCCAGAATGTCTGGAGGCCACACCTGCTGTTGGTCGACGGGTCCATTGGACCTAGCTGGGAGATCTTATTGATCACCAGCTTTCCCTCCTTAAGCCACTGGAGGACGATTTTAGTGCCATAGCAGGTCAGCACTAGGAACAGAAAAGTAGAAAGAGGAGGAAGGAAAGGGAAATGAACCCCAAGGCCTCGAATGCTCTAATACCGTTGGGGTCGAAGAAAGTAAGAGTTCAGTCAGAGGACTGGATAGGAAAGGGTAAAGAGGGAATTAGGTATTGAATAGAGGAAAATTATACCAAATTCAGTCATTAACTCATCAAGCTGACCAGTGCTAATTGATGAGTAGCCCCTCCCTTTAAAATATTGTAGGCCTATTAATTAGTATATGATTTAGCCTAAAATCTTTAACCAAACAGATTACCGCTGTCTAGACAGTTCTCAATAAAAATCTTAAATACATTTTGGGGGCAAAAGCTTTAGTTTCGACTGTAAAGAAGAGACAATATATGAAAGTAAAAAAATGTTCAGTCAATGTAAAAAATCTCTTGCATATGTCTCACTAATAACGAAGGTAGACCTAAATTACAATCACAAAACAAGGCAGCTTGTTCTTGTCTTATTATAAAAGTTGAATTAAAATTTTATTTAATTTATTTCTCAAAAATATATTTTAAAGCATGCGGCAACTAACAGTTACAAAAATGTGTACATTATTAAGCACATTAATAAGATAGGGTAAAGGTTGGTAATATCGTGATATGAGTAATATCGTGATAGTTGGTATGAGAATTTATTACAATTTTACTTATCGAGACAAAAATCTGTTTTTTGTGACAATGTATTAAGGACAAGTTCGTGGACAAGTTGCTGCATGAAATCGGTCCTTCTCTCACTCTGTAAAAGCATGATAAGAAGCTATCAAACACAGTATCACGATATTACTCTTATCACAATATTAACAAGATTTACCCTACTTCGTTTTCCTCTCTCCTACAATTTGTTATTCCATTTGAATGAAATATATTATTTCCTTCTTTTAAAGTATTGACAATTCATAGGGAATGGAATATTTCTCGAATTTTGGAAAAAAAATATTTCTCAACATCTAATTACAGTAAATATACATTCTTCAATTCATTTATGCCTGATTTGAATTCGTGAAACATCGCGAAATCCGTATCAAGTCGGGAATGGGGTTTTTTTAAGCAATTAGCGAATTATGTGCGCGAATTTTCAATCTTTTATTTTTTTTACTGCAATCGATAACCGATAGCTGTCGCACAGATAAGGTCGATATTTATGGTCACTAGTATTGCACATTCGATTCTGAATCTGTTTTAGTCAACGGTCAATGAGCTAGAAGGTTTTAATTCAAATACCTGGTCTAAACACACTCCTGACATCATATCTGATATATGTAGCGATGTGCGAGAATCGTATTGTGAGTGTTGTGAGCCTGCTGAATGCATATTACTTTGGAGCGTGTTGAGTGTGTTTGTTTTATTTGTTTATAGTGTCACACATAGGCGAAATAACATTATTGTGTTCCCGTGCAAGTGAGGCTACAAGAATGTTTAATAATAAAATAGCTCCAATAGAGCTTTCCAGTATATAAGGCATAGGTTTTATTGCACAGACAAAAGTACAGTCATGTGTAAATTTTGTAATTGTGAGGTCTCGTGGGAAAGAAGAGATACTGTTGAGAAAGATTCGAAGTTGGTAAAACATGCATCGGCAATTAATTTTCGCAAGGAAGACGAACAATCTCTTGTGCTGACTTCTATTGCCACTTGTTTTTGCAGTGTGCAAAACAAAAAGAAAACTTGCGAATATCTGGGAAAAAGTGTTGTAAAGACTTTATAAAAATGAACATACCAATTTCCAAGCTCGAAAACGAACAATGTGAAAATACTGAAAAATTCAATTGAAAGCACCGATTTTCCCATTTGAAAATCCCACATTTTGCACTTTGAACTCAACAAAAAATTCCAGTCTCTAACGATTCAGAATGCTTTATGGTTGCTGGGTCGTTAGTAGTCAATAACATTTAAGCTGTGCTCATGTTTGAATCTAAATCCACACAGCAATCAAGTCTTCAAAAGGCTTGTTTTTTAAGATCCGATGCATGCGAGGTGAGAGACCACACTATACGGGCAATAGTGAGTGGTTTGTAAAGTTTAAGAGGTGCGCAGTCAGAAGTGCGTTCCACCTTGATTGTCTCAAATTCGGCAATCCTGAGTATGAGGCTTTTACATGAGGTGGGTCCTTCATCTTTCCAGGCAAGAAATGTTTATCATCAGAAAGATTGTCAAGGGGTGACAGTACAAAAGTTCATGTCAGTTCACATCATGTTTCAACCAAGCTATCACTGGTGAGAGAACAACAGGATGGAGTCTGCAATAGATCGCCTACCAAGAAAAGTTTATCTTCTGAGAGAACACTAAGTCTGCCAGAGATACGTACATGATACCGAATCTCTTACAGTCCAAATAGAAACAGTAAGATTAAACATGCAAAATACATTCGATACCCTCAGTCAAGTACTTAGTTATGTCAATATTCTAGAATCTGACATAAGAGATCTAAAAGACAACTCTTCACTTAAAAATTACATGTGTTTGCTAGTAGCTAACAGAAATTCCTCCAGTGTCTTGACATGGTAGTGTGGTGAAAAAAACCGAACTTTCAAAAATTCAAATTCCCACAAGGCTAATATTATGCATTAATGTGTAAAACAAGCACAAAAAATTTCATTAAAATATTACCATTTACAAGTTGCTCCAGAGGTGAGAAGTTTATAATGTGTAACATAGTGAAAGAAAAAAGTCAGAGCAGCTTTTGAAGGAGTAGAAAACTCTTATCAGTGTTTGGATAAAAGTTATAGAAGAAACTGTTTCTATTCATCTTCGTCAATGTCTCATTGTACTTTTGGAACAGGTTGATAGTGCGTTCTGTCGTGTCATTTACTACTTTCGTCTAAGAGGAGCAATCACGAAGTTCCTTGAAAACCACTCTGTAGGAAGTCTGTGCAGGAAAGATTGAGATTTGTCTCTTCCTATTTCAATCTTCAAATAAATAACCGGTTCTTAATGTTACAGGATTCTCCAATTTCAGGTTTTCCAATTTAGCCATGGTCTGTAGTCATTGAGGAGCATCAGGTTTCTGTGGAGGCTGCAAGTTTGTTACTATATTTTCCTTTTTTGCTGGTTTAACGAATTGAGTCCACAACAGACCACATTATCTAAAGCCTGTTTAGTAAATGATGATGATGTTGATGATGATGATTTTTCTTTTTCTCTGTGGTCACTTGGTCATCAAAAAAGCAACTAGATGCTCAGAGAGAAACCAAAGATGTTGGCAAAATGCCATAATAGCCTATAATTGTTCTTTCTTATCTACAGTTTGGTTGGGATATTTCTTATGTAGAGTAAGAAGCTTGTGGACTTTGAATACCAACAAATACTCTCTAACATTAATACTGGAAAGCTTCCCTGTTTAGCATTGCAAGCGGCGGCGAAAAGTAACAATGCTGCCATCTAGTGGCTTGAAACGTTCACACACTCTGTGCGCCGTGCTGGATTACGTGAGGAAAAGAGGAGAGGTGTGCATTTGAGTTCAATAAGAAGCTGCAAAGCAATAAATAGTATACTTTAGAGTCACTTTGTTCATAACATTTTTAATTAATAACAAATTACAAAGTTATTAGAATAGAAATGAATTGATAAATTCTCATATTTTCAAATTTGATGAAATTTAGTTGTGCATGACTTTAGCAGCTTTCATACATCGCTTGTTTTGTTTTTTAGCTGTATGGTTGTCCATTTTATTTTTGCTGTAACAATTTATTAACACATTGAAATATTTATCAATGAAGACATTGGCACAGTCACTGCAAATGGACATGTTAACAGGGAGCACTACCATTTTAACTAGTTCTTTTTTTACACCAATTCTAGTTTTATAAATAACATGATAAATTTCTTTAAAAACATCAGAACACAATTGGCTGAGCATTAGAGAAACATCATTAGGAAAAACAATTTTTGAATCTTTACAGTATTTTTTATTTGCGATGTGCGTTGTTACGTCATTGTTGGGGTTTTCTTTACAAGATAAATTTCTTCGACAAATTTCGTGATTTATTCTGCTACACACCCAACCTGCAACATAAGCCCTTGCATTTTCTTGCAACACGGTTTCTTCATTTGTATGCTGTACATTTTTGTCATCAACAGTTACATCCAAATCAGAGACATCTGTAATGCCTGGACTGCAAAAATTCAATTTAGCTGCCTCGATATCTTCTTTCTTGAGTAAGAAAGAAGAAACGTCAGCTTCACAGTTGCTTGTTTCAGGAGGACTTAGGAATTGTTTCGTCATGGTTGCCCGAATTGTAGCTCTAAACTTCGATTAGTCTGGAGTTACGTTGTTTCCACCTTTAGATCGAATAATAGAAGAGAGATTTTCTATGCAGCCTTGTGTTAATCTTCTTGTTATTAAAAATTTAAATCCATAATTATAATGCAATTCTTTCCATAGCAGTTTTAAAGATTGTAAATTTTCTAGCCAGCCATTTATACATCTTGGGTTCATTTTCCTATTGTTTATTACCTGAATATTTCCAAATGTTTTTTTCTATTTCATTAAAAAAATTCCAGTGTGTGGAATTTTCACTTAGTGGCCTATTTAAGGCTTTACTAGTTTGGAAACTAGAAGAGTTAAAACAATCAAAAGCTTTATCCATAAACAGGATGAAGTCTGCAGTAGGTTGAGCCTCCTCTGGTAACTGAATTTTATGAGTGATGCCATAGCTTTTCCTACAGAATGACTTAATAACTGTGTAGCAAGGCACACTCGCATCGGTGTGAATGCTGGTAGATTCAAGTGATTAAGTTTTACTTTAGGACAAAGTCGGGGATTCATATCTTTATCTATAAAATAAAGTTTTTCTAGGTATTCCCACTTAATTAATTTATCAAATAGCTTAAAATTATAATGTTTTAAATTATTCCTTACGCTCTTAATCAAATGTGGTGTATCATGAAACAAATAAATTTTTTCACCATCGTGTTCAAAATAAGGCTGTACTTCATTACATCCAAGCAGTCTTCTCGATTTAGTGTTGTTCGATCCTTGGTCTGAAACAATCACTTTAGGGATAAATCCCGTATCTTTTATTTTATTTATTACATCAAGCAGATGTGATTTTAAAATCTCTGCAGGCATGGCATCTTTCGATAGAAAATAACCAATGGTTTGCTTAAAATTTTTACACATTCCTCGAATCATAAAAACCATTGCTTGGTTTGCAAGAGGTACCTCTGAATCTTTTACATTAGTTTGAGATTGTTGGTTAGGGCTGTGTATACCCAATTCAATGAATCCCTAAAAAATGTCCACTTTAGCATTGTACGTTATATTTTCCTTCAAATACATTTCATCTACAATAATTGTTACTACCTTTTCATTTAGTGGCAGCATTCCAGACTTTACTTTTAATAATTGTAAAATGGTGGGATTTATACCGGGGCCTATACCAAATCCATGAAGCCAATTTCGGAGAGATCTGACTGTTGGCAAACACAATTTTCTCCTTAAAAATCTGTAGCCCTGAGGTGAGCAATAATGGAGTGCAATGCAAAACTTTTATCGTAACTGGAATACCGCCTTCCCATTTTTTTCTTTCTTTTTAAACGCACTTGCGACATAATGAATTCATCATTAGAAACAATTTTGATTAAATCAGTATTTGAACTGGTTGTCTTCAGAGCTCTCACTTCCGCCCGAAGAGATGAAATAATTTTTTTGTGTTTAGATACCAACTTTTGAGCTGGAATCAATTTCTTAGAAAGTGTCTTTATCTGAAGATCTTGAGCCATCTTTGACCTTTTAGGATTTCTTGCATCTTAAAAAATAAACAGGGACTTAATTTAGTGAAATATTAATAACGTCTTGAAAGTCTAGGGCTAGGTAAATAATATTTTCTGAATAACTAACTGAATCAGTTTTTATGAGAAAACATGAGTTCACACACTTTCTTCACAAAATCAATAATTCGTATTTTTATGTTGCGTATCACAATATGCGTCTATTTAGTTTGAAAAAGTCATGACTTTCAGTATTTTGTATGGAGAAACTATAAAGAAATTGTGTTTGGTATGATGGAAGTAAAGTAGTTTTATGCAGTTTAATAACTGATTCACTTAGCACAGAGAACATGTTATTGCTAATGTACTATCTGATTATGAGGTACCTGGTAGAGGACTATCGTCGTTTCTGTCTGGAATCGGAGAACCTGTCGCCTCCTCGATGGAAGGTCTAATGCGTTTCTTTGGGGACCTTCGCGGTTCTTTCATTGTACTTTGACCCATATTTTCGGAAGAAGGCGCTGTTAAATTCAGTGAAGGAATAGCTGTTCTCTTCAGTCTGTTATTAAAAAAATATATTAAAAAGTAACAGGTCTATGACTCATTTGAAACTTCGGTACTTTTCCAATTACACCTTATTTTTACTTACTCCTGACTTTTCAAATTAGGGTTATTGAAGTCCGATAATCTAAAGTGGTCTGAACATATTCTGTGATTTTTGTACAGATACTCTGTTCCTCTAATTTTAAACGTTTCGTCTAGGTCTTGTCTTTTACATTTATTTACCCATATGGCACATCTATAAGACAAAAACAAATAACAGTAATAATAATAATAATAATAATAATAATAATAATAATAATAATATGATGATGATGATGGTGAGGACACGAGACCTGTCATGTGAATCGTGCAAGTGGGAAAAGAATGAGCTAACAGAAAGAGAGTTTGTTTCATGATTAAAATTATATGAATCTACTGACACGAAAGTTCATCTCAGACTAATTATCTTCCTTCTCCATACCCATTGGTGAGAGCCACAACACATGATAAGGTCACAGAACAAGTTATCTACTGACTCTACTGTAATAATCATCATCATCCTGTGGCAGAAAAGTAATAGACTACTTGTATTTACATGACTACTCACTCACCTACTCACTTCGGAAATCTGAAGAACGATCTAGCATCTTTTTGCCAAGCATAGTTTTTACAGAAGAACACAGAACAAACAATTCCACTTTCCCTGACATGTTGTGGAACAGCCATGAGAATAATCCTTACGACTTACACCACGTGTTGAAGTACAAAACTCTTGTTAGATGCAGTTTACCGCGCTATGTGCCACGTTATCCTCACTGTCAACATTCCCTGCTGCTAGATAGCACTGATGAGTCATTCGCCTCTCTTATCGTGAACTGTCCAGTATTAATGTTAGAGAGTATTTGATACCAATAGATGCTTTGTTCCACTCTCTAATGTTATCTAGTGTCTCAGCAATGGCTCCAGCTACAAATACTGTTGCACAATCTGGAAGACTGACTCTATCCAAGGCACTGACTACTTTAGGTGACTGGAATATGTTGTTAGGGACGCTAGGTGTGAGGAGGGAACCTTTGAAGCAAGTAATAATGTTGAAAATCAAGATAATGGTTCAGACAGTCGATATGCATTCTTGATATCAGATGTACTAGGTGATTAACATGATGAAGAGGGTCGGTTGCTCTTCCTTTCATGGATATAAATTCACTTCTTCATGTCCACCAAGTTAGTGCTGTGGTAATGCGACTGCCTTCAAACTAGCCGGCTCAGGTTCGATTCTCAGCAGGTTCAGAAATTTTCATGTAAGATTTCTACCTCGGGACTAGGAGAGATGGTGGTGCACAACTTTTACTCAATAAATTGTGCAGCAGTATGCCTGAATTAAATCCCAAATCTCTCCACGTGCATATGAAAAGAAGGCATATGTCACTGTTGATAGAGATTCACCCATCGGATGGGGACATTAAGACTGGTGGTCCCCTGGGTGCTATCAACAGGAGTAGGCTATGTGTCAGCACCGGGTTTCCCCCTTTCTTTCTTCCTCACCTTTGTCATCGTCCTCATCATTTCCTACACTACACTTACACATATACTCACTCTAATACACGACGTAACTCTTAACAGATACACATTATGCATATTGTGGTCTGTCGAAGTGGTGTGCAACTTGAAAATGGATCACAGTCCTGTCATCTATCCGCGGTATGCAAAATCACGCAAGTGAAGTGGGTAGGCATTAGACACACACAGATTTCACTTCTTCGTACCGAGCTCTCTTCATTCATTCTTGGTTTCTTTTGCAGCTGTTTGAGATCACTACCTTCCATGCTACTTCAAAATACTTTTCTCTTTGCTTTTCAAGAAACATCTGGCCCTCCTTATTTCCAATCTCTTTCATTGCATATGTCAAACAACTTGCCCAGATCTCTTTAATGTGTTTTGTTTCATTATATTACTTCCTTGCTGTCTAGCTCTTTTTTTAGATCCAGATATTTATCATAGTTTGGGAAGTTTCTTAACACACAAATCTATTCACAGAGTTGGAATCCTTGCATGCTCCCTTAGATCAATTTGTAAGTATGTTGGAGGGGCTTGTCTTTGTCCAAGTGATGAAACTGTACACTTGGACAGTGGCGTGCGGTGACCATTCAGACAGCCGAAGCACTGAATATTATAATTGTTAGATAAATAATAGTAAATCAAGGGGCTTGCCTTGATAAAATCACAACTGATAATAATTTAAAAGAACATATATTAAAATAAGTAGACCTAATATCAATTTAAATTTCTTAAAGCTACCATTATATAACATTTGATATAAAATAACAAGCTTCTGGCTTTAAACTCACCCTTGGCACTTCTCACAGTAAGATCAACGGAACTGAAATTCAATCCTTCTCTCCTGGGAAGCAAATTTGGTAACCACCTCATCAAAGAACTCTTTTTTTCTTCCTGAGTTCTCCTAGTAGGCATGCTTCAATTGGAATAATTCCAACATGAGATAGTCTCTCTTCTCCAGTAGAATTTCGAGAGTAGCTTTTGATTCTCTTCAGCATTGAAAACGACCTTTCTACTAAAGACGTACTCACAGGAATTGTACAGTCACGGAAGAAAAATCTGGCCGATGAGCAGCAAAACTCATAATGTTACTTATGCCGGTTTTGTTGTGATTATCACAGTACAGAGTGTCTAAGAGGGATAGTGTTTACCTCCCTTCGAAGTTCCTGGGCTAGGAAGGAGAGGCTTTCGGACTCTTTCTGTTCAGAATGTCTAATAGGGACACTATTGACTTCCCCTCATAGCTGCTACGCTTCGAGAGACTGACGTTCGGAATGGTTTTGTTTAAAGTTTATAATATACTGTATTTGTATAATTGCAATGTTTGTTGTGTTTTAGTCGACATATAGAAAGTTGTTTTGCCATTGGTTTTGTCATTGCGGATATGAAGAATGTTGTTAATGTAATTTTCATCCCCTATGTTCGTCTGTCTTCACTCTACAGGCATACTACGTTTATGATTTATGACCACTGTATAGCCTACTTCGTGTTTTTTCTAGAGTCCTAGACACGTGACCCTGTCCATCTTTACCAACAGATTTTGTCTATAAATAGCCACAACCACTTCGAAAATCATCATTAGTTTTTCAGTTCGATAGCTATGGACGTCAAAGCCAAAGTAATTGCACTGATCGAGGAAGGCGGATTTAGTGCGGCGCAAGCTGGAGAACGCTATGGAGTTGCGACTAGAATAGCGTCCAGATGGTGAGCGCAGTATCAAGAGCAAAGATACGTAACTCGTAAACCTTTTAGCGGAAGACCCAAGGCATCAACACCACAACAAGATCTTATGTTAATAGAACGTTCGAGGCACTTTCCATTTCACACTTCTAAAATGCTTGTTGCCGACACGGGATTTCCTGCTTCCAACAGAACGGCTTCTAAAAGGCTCAATGGTGCCAATATTGTGCCGAGAAGAGTGGCGGTAAAGTTCTGACTGAAGACCATCGAATTGATCGTGTCGCATTTTGCCAAATGCATTACAACTATCTATGGCAAGAGGTCATCGTTTCGAATGAGAAAGTGTTTATGAACCACAGCACAAGGCCAGTGCAAGTATATCGACCGAAACAATCCAAGAGATTTGACCCTGAATATGTGGTCCAGAGGCAACTCATTGGTCGTTTGTCCATGTCGATGTGGGGATGGATTTCTGGTTATGGTGGCGGCGCGCTATGGAGGATTCATGGGCATATGAATGGGCATCAGTACACCAATATACTGGAAAATGTGATGCTACCTAGTGTGCGTGTGTTTCAGCCCGAAAACAAAATAAAATTCCAACACGACTTTTCTTCCGTACACACATATGTTGCCGTGTCGGTGGTTCAACATTCACAGGGATGATGTCGTAGAGGTTCCATGGGTGCCAAAAAGTCCTGACTTAAATCCCATAGAAAATGTGGGGCGGAAGTGTAACGCGGTGTTAATGAACAACTACAGGGTCGGCGTCCTAGGTATACGGACGAATTGTGGGATCTCGTTTCAGATGCTTGGGATGATGTTGCATTGTCAGATAGATATATCCACAACCTTGTTAATTCTGTACATAGAAGAATGGATACAGTGAACAATGCCAATGGTTTCTGGACAGAGTATTAAGTTCAGAAGGAAACTATTGTATATCACTAGAGCTACATAGAAAGAAGAACATTTTAATTTGTGATAAAAAGAACATTCAATATTAATTATTTTACTTCAGGAATGTATATTTTCCCTTATTTTCAGAACTAAAGTAAATACTGTAGGTTTAAAAATAGAATAAATAAATGAGTTATAGTAAACCGCTTATATAATCAAACGTTTCCTTAAATCGCACAAAAATTATTTCTAATTAACAAATCTATTTATGTTCCTCTTTCGTCACTATTATTAATTGTTTACCTAAATTAATTTATATATACTTACTTACTTACAAATGGCTTTTAAGGAACCCGAAGGTTCATTGCCGCCCTCACATAAGCCCGCCAGCGGTCCCTATCCTGTGCAAGATTAATCCAGTCTCTATCATCATACCCCACCTCCCTCAAATCCATTTTAATATTATCCTCCCATCTACGTCTCGGCCTCCCTAAAGGTCTTTTTCCCTCCGGTCTCCCAACTAACACTCTATATGCATTTCTGGATTCGCCCATACGTGCTACATGCCCTGCCCATCTCAAACGTCTCGATTTTATGTTCCTAATTATGTCAGGTGAAGAATACAATGCGTGCAGTTCTGTGTTGTGTAACTTTCTCCATTCTCCTGTAACTTCATCCCGCTTAGCCCCAAATATTTTCCTTAGCACCTTATTCTCAAACACCCTGAACCTATGTTCCTCTCTCAGAGTGAGAGTCCAAGTTTCACAACCATACAGAAGAACCGGTAATATAACTGTTTTATAAATTCTAACTTTCAGATTTTTGGACAGCAGACTGGATGATAAGAGCTTCTCAACCGAATAATAACACGCATTTCCCATATTTATTCTGCGTTTAATTTCCTCCCGAGTGTCATTTATATTTGTTACTGTTGCTCCAAGATATTTGAATTTTTCCACCTCTTCGAAGGATAAATCTCCAATTTTTATATTTCCATTTCGTACAATATTCTGGTCACGAGACATAATCATATACTTTGTCTTTTCGGGATTTACTTCCAAACCGATCGCTCTACTTGCTTCAAGTAATATTTCCGTGTTTTCCCTAATCGTTTGTGTATTTTCTCCTAACATATTCACGTCATCCGCATAGACAAGAAGCTGATGTAACCCGTTCAATTCCAAACCCTGCCTGTTATCCTGAACTTTCCTAATGGCATATTCTAGAGCGAAGTTAAAAAGTAAAGGTGATAGTGCATCTCCCTGCTTTAGCCCGCAGTGAATTGGAAAAGCATCAGATAGAAACTGACCTATACGGACTCTGCTGTATGTTTCACTGAGACACATTTTAATTAATCGAACTAGTTTCTTGGGAATACCAAATTCAATAAGAATATCATATAATACTTCCCTCTTAACCGAGTCATAAGCCTTTTTGAAATCTATGAATAACTGATGTACTGTACCCCTATACTCCCATTTTTTCTCCATTATCTGTCGAATACAAAAAATCTGATCAGTAGTCGATCTATTACGCCGAAAACCGCACTGATGATCCCCAATAATTTCATCTACGTATGGAGTTAATCTTCTCAAAAGAATATTGGACAAAATTTTGTACGACGTCAACAAAAGTGATATTCCTCGAAAGTTACCACAGTTGGTTTTGTCCCCCTTTTTAAAAATAGGTACAATTATGGACTCCTTCCATTGTTCTGGTACAATTTCCTTTTCCCAAATAGCAAGTACAAGTTTATAAATTTCGCTATATAATGCACTCCCACCCTCTTGTATTAATTCTGCTGGAATTTGATCGATACCTGGAGACTTGTACTTTTTCAGATTTTCTATCGCAATTTCGACTTCTGAAAGCGTGGGTTCGGGTATAAATGGCTCAGCAGTTTGTATTTCAATTTCGTCCCGATCATTTCTATTTGGCCTATGTACATTTAGTAGTTGCGCAAAATAGTTTTTCCATCTGTTTAGGATTGATGGAGAGTCTGCAAGCAAGTCACCATTCTCATCCTTGATCACGTTTACCCTTGGCTGATATCCGTTCTTAAATTCCTTTATACCCTTATATAAATCTCGAATGTTTTTATTCTTACTATTTGTTTCTACCTCATTCAGTTTTTCCTTCAAGTAACCTCTCTTTTTATTCCTAAGTGTACGACTTGCTTCCCGTCTTTCATTGAAATAATTATCTCTCTTCTCCTCAACTGGATCCTGTAAGAATTTCAATTTTGCCTGTTTCCTTCTTTCTACTACCATGCAACAATCTTCATCAAACCACGGTTTCTTTTTCTTAGTTTCATAATAACCTATGCTCTGCTCAGCTGCAATTTTGATACTATCTCTGATATTTTCCCACACGCTATTAACATCTAATTCTTTCTCAACTTCGTCGGAACTTTCTAAAGTGGCAAACCTATTCGAAATTTCGACCTGATAATTTTGCTTAGCTTCCTCGTCCTTTAATTTCAAAATATTGAATTTAGTAATATTAACTTGTTGCTCTACTCGCTTGGCTACTGATAATCTTTCTCTTAATTCTCCAATCACCAAATAATGGTCAGAATTACAGTCTGCACCCCTGAAAGTTCGAATATCTACTATACTAGTATGTCTCCGTTTATCTATCAAGATGTGATCTATTTGGTTGTGTGTCAATCCATCTGGAGAAGTCCAAGTATATTTATGTATATCCTTATGGGGGAATGTTGTACTTTTGACAATTAAATTTTTCGATGTGGCAAAGTTGACTAATCTAACTCCATTGTCACTACTAATTGCGTGTAGGCTCTCTTTTCCAATAGTTGGTCTAAAAATATCCTCCCGTCCTACTTTAGCATTGAAATCCCCCAATAAAATTTTCATGTGATATCTAGGGAACTGATCAAAAGTATGTTCCAATTCCTCATAGAAGTTATTCTTTATATGGTCGTCTTTCTCTTCTGTAGGGGCGTGAGCATTTATAACTATGATGTCGCACCATCTACCCTTAAGTACTAAATATGATAACCTGTCACTGATAAATTCGACCTTTTTTACTGCTGATTTTATTCTTTTATGAACAAAGAATCCTGTTCCTAATTGGTGATTATTGTTTCCTTCCCCATAATAAAACAAGTAATCTCCTATTTGTGATATGCCATTCCCATCTAACCTAACCTCTTGTACTCCTACGAAGTCTATTCTATATCTAGCTAGTTCTTTTGCTACTAATGTTACCCCTCCTGTTCTATAAAGACTAGTTACGTTCCAAGTGCCAAATCTCAAATCCTTATTCCTTTGCTGTGGTCGTGCCAGAGAATCAGTCCTATTCCGAGGCTTATTATAGGGATACGTAACAAGCTGTTTTTTACGGTGATGGGTTGTTAGCCCTTCGCCCAACCCCCAAGCTGGAGGACCACCCCTTATCGGCTGTCCACGACTGCTTATTCAATATATTCGCAGCTACCCTCCATATCTGGAGGCCGTCTCCTCTATCCGCAACCTGAGGACGCGCCATGCCGTGGTGATAGGGACCCACAATACATGGAATTTATATATATTTATTTCAATTTATTTTAATGTTCACTTATACCGTTTGTATTGGATTACTTCAATCAATTTATATTTATTCTACTTTATCTGACTGTTGACTTCTATATCGTCTTAGAACGAAGTTCCTATGTATTGTATCTTTCTCAATTTTGTTTACTCTTCGTCATATTGGCAGTCTGTTTTGCCAGGAAGATATTAAAATAAGAATAAACCATAAATAAATGTAGTATGAATAATTTCAAGGGGAAATTGTTCCGGGGCCGGATATCGATCCCAGGACCTCTGGTTGAACGTACCAGCGCTCTACCACTGAGCTACCCGGGAACTCCACTCGACACCGTCTCAACCTTTCCCTTTATATCCACACAACTCGCATGGGCTGACGAAACGCCAGAGACCCACAACGAGTGCACACAAGCTCTGTGTGACTTGGAATTGTGGTTTTCTGTTAACGTACACAGTAACGTATATATTATGCAAATCTAGTCTTTCAGGTGAAGCTCCCTGTAAAGCAGATTTGAATAATTTCAATTCTGCTTTACAGGGAGCTTCACCTGAAAGACTAGATTTGCATAAATGTAGTATGTCTATAGCAGCTGTGCCCAATACTAAAGTTTCAAACTTAAAATTAAAAAAAAATATTTGAACAGACCTGTATTATTAATTAATATAAATTACAATAATCACTAATTAGCAAGACATTTATGTAAATAATTTATTATTGGACGATGTTTGTGGCCCTCCAATAATATATTTTTTTAAATATTGGCCCGCAGTATTCATAAGGTTGAGCATCCCTGGTCTATAGACTAAAGAGAGACGAACAGAGGAGATGATAATGAAATCAGTAACATTCCTCATACCCGCAATGGTAAAAACAATGAAATAACAAATTTCTGTAGAATATAATATAACATAAATATTTATTTTTTATTCAGACTAAATGACTTATCAGTGTTTTAAAGAAGATCAATAAAATTTATAAAATATATATTCATTGAAGTTGAGGTTAAAATAATGCTAACGTTTTGCGCCTATTGGCATCTTCAGGCACTTGAGCCAACAATATCATGTGATACATTAATTTACAATAAAAGGCATGGCTGTTGAATATATACATTAATCAATCTTAAAACTAACAGATTAAAATCATTTGTGCAAATTAAATGATAAACTATAGTTGAGTTAATTATTGTTTTGATATGTATGATAGTTGAATTAATTATCCTCATCTCTACTTAAATTTACGACAATAATTAAAACAACTATAGGACACAAAGATTAAATTGTAGATTTAAAATGGATTCAAATAAAATAAAATATTACCTTGTAATAAAAATTGATTACTTCTATAATGTCTTATTAATGCTTACATTTGATCGTATAATTTTACCAATTACTGGTATGTGCCGTTATTGATGTAATTATATGTATTATAATGATATAATCTTATGGTTCTTATTGATTCCAATATTAAACTTCATATTGAGTGGACGTCGAAATAATTTCAGATGGTTGAAACGTAGAATGCAGGTATGACTTTCAACAGGAAGTTGAGCTGTTCATGATGCAATTCGTTCTATAATATATATGTATCGTAAGTAACTAATATAAAATATTGCTCAAATGCCTAAAGGTGGTAATAGGCGAAAACGTTAGCATTATTTTAATCTTTAACTTCAATGAATATTTATATTTATACATTTTATTGATCTTTTTTTAAAACACTGATAAGTCATTTAGACTGAATAACAAATAAATATTTATGTTATATTGTATTGTATATTGACTTATCTGAAAATTACTACTACAATGCTTACTAAGAAAATTTTTGTAGGCCTATGTCGACAAGAACACAAGAGTTTCAACCTTATGGAATGTGAACAGAAACAGTCCGAAATCCTCTCCTTCCGAGACCAGCAACGTTGGGGGGAGTAAACAGTATCCCTCTTAGATACTCTGTACTGTGATAATTACAAAAAAACCGGCGTAAGTAACATTACGAGTTTTGCTGCTCATCGGCCAGATTTTTCTTCTGTGACTGTACACAGTAATGTCACTAACACATTAAACTGCTGAAAACTTTTTTTCAGCATTGAATTAGTACTCAATAGTTTTGCAAGTTCACTCATGGTTTTATTTCTAAACTCTTTACTGCTGTACACTACAATCAGCTCATTTTTCAATCGAATGATGTCGAAAAATTTTCCATATGTATCTATGAGATTTTGAAAGCAACTTTCTGGGAATTGGTTAGTATATTTTTCATAATTTTGAGGCGACAATAAATTTAAAAATTTCAGTTTAGAATAATCTTGAAATCTTACATCCAAGTGGTTATCAATATTATCAAACACTTCGCAATAATGCGTTTATAGTTGATATTTTTTCTCTTCAGAGGCTCACCTACTTGAGACACGGTTTCTTGGAAAACCCCTTCATAATCGTGAAAGAAATTTTGTTGAAACTTAAAAACTGTGGGCCAAGGACTAAAACAATCAAATTTCAGTAATTGTAATTGTTGTGTAATGTCTCATTTAAAAGACTGACAATATTCAGAGACATTGAGGTGATGACAGAGTGGTAAATGATAATAGAGCATTGAAAATGTGATGTGGTTGTTTTGCACAGAATTTCATACTGACATGGCACAAAGACATACGTCCCAAGGGCCGCACCATGTGTTGGGACGTGTCAGATGTACAGAACAAGGCTGCAGTGAACTTATTCCCCTGTCATGGCATGCAGGGAAATCAGCTGTGGCGATACAATCCGGTGAGCTAATTGTGCCTTCGAATTCTATTTTATAATTGAATCAGGAATTTTCAAAAGGGACTAAGTCTGGAAAAGTAAATTTGAAGAAAACGACAAAAAACCTTTTGTATGGATCTGGATATATAACAGTCCAAACATGTTGATACACAATTTAAATGTGTACATTCTAAAGGACTTCGTTCCTTTTAATGCTGAAATCCAAGAAGAGTGTATGGAGACCCAGAAATGGGCATAAACTCAATTTACAAAAAATATGGACTTGGTCCCTTTTTCAAATTCCTCATTCAATTCTTTCTGTCATATATGAGGAGCTCACAACCAGAGTGGATCAAGTCTACCAGTGGTCAGTTTGTGGATTAATGCAATCTCAGATGAAGAAAACTTAGATTTATTCATTGCCTTAACAAACTAAGTCAATAACTCATTTGTTACTCCAGAGAGGGCAGCATTTCCTATGGAAAGTGAAGGTTGCTAAGCATGAGTCAGGTACTTTTAAGACTCAGTTTCTCAAAATTATTCCAGAAGGACTTGGTCCACTCTGGTTGTGAACCCTTCATATATTTTTACATTAATTTCTTTATTGACTACTAGAGTTCCACGAAAAATTTACTTGTCTCATTTCTTGCCCACGTCAAATGTAGCTCTATCAGTCATCATTTTCAACCATGAACGCATCATTGTAGGTAACGAATTCGGTGTTAAGAGATACTTCTGTCTCATACACAGAATTCTTTTAACTGCCAGACTCATAGAATCCATGATGGTTGGAATGACCATAACCAAATTTGTTACCAACTGACTGATCATCAAGCTACTTGTTTATATATTAATTCGTTCCTTCAGTCCTTCCTCTGTTCTTTACTTTGTTAGTTCACTTATTTATCTATCCATTAAGGTAAGATTAGAGACCTTGTATTACCAGTGTTAAATTCACCATCTTTAAGTACCCTTATCACAGAAAGTGTTACAGATATGTCTGTGAATATTTTAAACTGATTCTTTGTTATCTTAAAAGTGCTGAGCTCTTGTTTAAAAAGTGAACTTTGTGAAAATAATAAGTTATGACTTTCTACTACATATGCACTTTCTTCCTGTCTGTCCTATGTAAAAATGTGGACAACTATTGCATTTTAGTTTGTAAGCCCCAGTTGAATTATATTTATTTGAATGTTTGATGTGATTATTTAGATATTTCTGTGTTGTGTTTTTGTTTTGTACCTATGCTATCTTGTGTTTTAGTTTTCTGAATGAAGTTGCAATTTTGTAAGTATTGATATTGTGATATGTTAATGTTATGTATTTATTCTCACGCGGTGTTTGTGTTGGTTTGTTCTGTTTTTGTTTTGTCTTTCTTATTAGTGTATCTATCATGTTAGGATTATATCCATTGTCTTGTGCTATATATTTTATTGTGTTTAGTTCTTCAGTATAGTTGTCATTGTTCATAGGTATGTTAAATATTAATCTGTATGTCATTGTATGGAAAGCTGCATGTTTATGTTGTATAGGATAGTTCGATGAATTCTGTATGTGTGTTGTAGTTGTGGTTTCCTGTATATTTTGAATTCATGTCTATTATTTGTTTTGGTTATGGTGATGTCTAAGAAATTTATAGCTTGGTTATGTTCTGTTTCTATTGTATACTTTAATTTGAGATGTATTTTGTTGAGTTGTTGATGTAGGTTTTCTATTTGTCTTTTGTTTCCATTATATAGGACTATTATGTCATCTACATATCGATGCCAGTACATTATTCTCTCTGCGTGTTTGTTGTTGTCAGTGTTTAGTATGTGTGTTTGTTCTATATTATGAATGAAGATTTCAGCTAATATACTTGATATAGGTGAACCCATTGGTAATCCTTCAGTTTGTGTATAATATTTATTGTTATGTGTGAAATAATTTTGTTTTGTAATAATCTTTCTTTAATGTTTCTAAATCTTTTGTCCAGAAAGGTTTGTAGTTTGGGATCTTTCCTCGGGGCACCCATTTCTTTGCTGCTTTTAGCATAGTTGCACAAATTATGTCGTTACATTTGTCTGGGGATTCGTTCATATTAATGGAGAGGTTATTTTCTAGATCTTCTCTAAATTTAGTCCAATTGGATTTTTTAAAATTCCAAGAACATCTGTTATAAGATTTGTTTGTAGGTTTCTGATGTAGTAAAATAGAAGTAGCAATGATTTTGTGGCCAAGTCCAGGGTCTTCCAGAACTTTCCTGCTTGCCTTGTTATATATGTCTGAAGATATTAGAGTTAAATCTGGATTAGATGTTCCATGGGAATGAAGATATGTTGGAGGGTCTTCTGGGTTGAATAATAATTGGATTGATTGGGTGTTAAGAAAATCTTCTATTGAATGGCCAACAGAATTGATGCCTAAATATCCCCATTCTTTAGAATGACCACTGAAGTCTCCAATTATGAGAGTCTTTGGTGTAACTACTATATTGTCCAAATTGGGTTTGTTATTAGGGGGTTATATATGCTATACATTTTGAAGTGTTATTTATCCGAAGTTCTATTTTACAAATTTCAGATTTGTGAATAATTTCAAAGGAAAAATTTTTCCTGGGCCAGGTATCGATCCTGGGACCCTTCGCTTAGCGCATTAATGCTCTACCGATTGAGCTACTCCAGGAACTATACAAGACACCGTCACAATTCTTCCCTTTAAGTCCACACAACTCAAATGGTTTGACAAGACGCCAGAAACCCAACTTTGAGTGCACACAATTCTGTGTGACTTAAATTGTGGCTTTCTGTTAACATACCTACAGCAACCAGTGGCGTATACTGGTTTAAGGGTCTGGGCTACCACTGACCCTATTATTACACAAAATATATTTTAAAATCCCTATAATAAAATTCCTTACCTATTTATATGTGAATTCCAGACGTCTTGATTGGGACGAAAATACTTTGATGACTTCGTCATTGAAATTACAGTTGGGCCACTTGCGAAGTTTCTGTAGAAATGACTTTTCAATGGACATCAGTGCCAAGCCGGATAAACGTTCTTGTGTATGAGTTGATCTACAGTAGGATTTTATTCGCTTCAACACAGAAAATGTTCTTTCTACCAATGCTGACGTAGCTGGTATTGTCACAATTAATGTTGCCAATTTAAGGACTTCAGGAATAACTTGGTTCAGCTGGTTTTCATATATGGCAGATAATATTTCGTGGATAGGTTTGTTCGAAAAATCAAAGACTTCTGCTGAATATATTACGCTTAATTTATTTTTCAAACGTACTTGATCAAAGTGACTGTTATAGGACTGAAATAATTTGTTTAGTGCCTCATTCGGGAAGTTTTCTCTATAAGCAAAAAATTTTTGAGAATCTATAAGCTTTCCATAACCAGAAAATCTGTCAGTAATTTCCATGTGCATACGATCTAGTATGCTGTAGTACAGCTGCCTGTATTTCAATTCATCATCTCCTTTTCTTCGCTTTAATGGTGGTTCCATTGTATTGGCTGAAGAATTTTCATTTTCCATATTACTCCATATGGACGGAAACCCACTACGTCTGAACTCGGATATAGTATTTTTTAACTTTGATACCTCTTGCAAGCAGTATGCTATGTCTATACTTTTTGTCTGAAGAATATTGTAGAGCACATCTGTATGTGCGAACACTCTAGCATAGACTTCAAGAAGAAATATATTCTGAAACTGTGTGAAAAAATACAAATATCCTTGAGCCTGCACAATTACATCATCATCATCCCAGTTTTCTTCAGAGTCATTACAAATGATATTTTCAAAGAAAGCAGTCAGTTGTTCTCTGTATTCCTTTACTGTATTTACAAGCCGAGATGTAAAATTCCATCTAGTTGGTGCTATTTTTGGGAGTTTCTTTTTCATAAATTCCTTGAGTTTTCCTGATCTTTTAGGAGATGATGAGAAAAATGCAGCTAAACCCGACTGTGTTTTGAAAAAAATGCGGCATTCTGGGATGGATGAAATAGTTTGTTGCAAAACTAAATTGAGAACATGGCTGTAACTATGGACAAATAGTGCTTGAGGATACTTTTCTTGAACTTTCGTTTTTAAGCCATTAATATTTCCCGCCATAACTGAAGCACCATCGTAAGTCTGTGCAATTAACTTATTGCCGACATTGTAGCTATTCTGCTATAACACCTTCCACATGCTGAAACAAAGCAGCAGCAGTTTTGTCCGAACTGACATTTGTGAATCCTATAAACCGTTCTTGAACATTGGCAGTACTGTCGACATATCTTAAAACAGTGGACAATTGACTCTGATCACTTGTCATCAACAACAATGGCCACAAAAGGTGCTTCCTCTATTTCAGATTTTATGTTCTTTATCATAACCCCACTTATAGCAAATATTAAGTAATTCTGAATTGCGGGAGAAGTACCACGAAATACTGTTGAACTCTCAAGATGATTGGCCAGTAAATGGTCAAATTCACTTAAGGAACTTAAATATTCAATATAATTTCTTCTATTGTCTGATTCCACACTCTCATTATGATCCCGAAAAGCCAATTCTTGTTTTCCTAGGAAGTAGACTGCGTTAATAAGACGCAGTAAAATCTCCCGATTTCTTTTCACAAGAGCATTGTGTGGTTGATGTGTAGAGCTTTTTGCTTATCTAGCTGTAAATCAATTCTTGTCTTCCCAAAGTTTGCAAAGTTCATGCTACTACAAATATGAGCTCTTGATTTGTCGTGTTTTAGGACTGCCGTTCAAAGGGAGTTCATGTTAGAAAACTTCTCTTTTGACCACACATTAGTTTCGCGGCTAAATAACAAACATGGCCAGCAAAATAGTTTAGACAGTTTAGAGCTACCACACAACCAATTCCACTTACCATATGATGTTGAAGTGAAATGGCGTGTGTACTCACGCTGTTTTTCTTTTACGTTCATGGACAAATTTAACTCAGGAGTTGGTCTTTCCATTTTCACAATTTCAACTTTCTCGTTGTATGTACGACGGTTAAAAGGCACTTTTATTAAACCTTCTATTACACAGTCATTTTCAACACAAACCTCTCCAGAAACTTGTTCTGTCATATTTTTCACAATATCACTTAATTGGGAAATTAAAAACTTCATAATTCACAATTAATATAACTCTTAGACACTCGAACAAATCACAAATTTAAAATACTGAACTGCAAGAACACAATCACATTCATGAGCTAGCGTACTAAGCCTATTGTTGCTTCGCACCTGCGAAGAAACCGATCACGAGAGCGGCAACTCACCCGGCCTACACTGCACGATAGAAACAGGTAGCGGGGGACAGGCAGTTGTGCGACAGGACAGCGTGAGCGGAACGGTCACAGGCTAACCCTCGTAGCAGCGGTTTCTGCAGTGATGCCACCTTGACAACTTGTTTCTTTTCGAGAGCAGAGAGTGCATATAAATCTAACAATTGCTTTAATTTTAATTACTGTGGTAAAACTAATATTACAAAATTATTACATTATGTTATATTATAAACTTTTTCTTTTGTAATTTCCTTGGGCTACCGCCGGTAGCCCCGGTAGTCCACAAAATACGCCCCTGACAGCAACAAATATATTATTCAAGCCTGCTTCACAGGGAGCTTCTACCTGAAAGACAGATTTGCATAATATATTCGTTACTTCAGATTTGTCTTCCTTAGTCATTTGTTTAACAATGTTAAAGGTTGAAGTTATTCCTCTTTTGATGCCAACTAGTATGCCACTAGTTCTTTGTCTTGCTTTAGGTTGTAGAAATGTATTGTAGTTCTTGAAAACAAAGAACTGTAATTTTTGAGCTGTAACATTGGCTTCCATTATTGCAAACATATCAATGTCTTTATCTATTAGAATTTTATGTATTTCAGTTTTCTTGGTTTGATTAAGGCCTCCAGCATTCCACTGTAAGACCTTCAGCTGAGGTAGAATTATATTGTGTTTTGTCTTGTTATGTGATGCTAAAATAATCCCCATCCGGAGATCCAAATGAGGAGACTTTTTCACCTCCGGAATATTTTACTTCGGATTGTATTTGTCATTTGAGCATGTTGGATGGTCGTTTTTTTCTATGTTCATTAAACATAGTTCAGGGGGCACCACGAGAAGGCGACCATCATCACCCCCAGAACACCAATATAGCGCAACATATTGTTGTGGCGGAAGTCTAGCCTTGTTTCATACTGAGATTTAGTGAATTGATATCTCCTCTCTAGTCCCCCTCAAGTTTCCGAGTCAAGGTCGTAGCCATGCCTTTAGAGGTTTAGAGACTTCTGCCACAAATCTCACACCAAACTCTGCATCCTGGAATGACTGTCAACAAGGATGTGAGTGAAAACCAAGTGTTACGATACATCATTATTGCAAACTTATAGACCTATTGTTACTAGGTATAATAACTCAATAACTCCCGAAGAGGAAATCTCAAGCCTGGTTTGACAGAGTGTGCTATGAAGAAAGGCAGAAAGTCAAACTCCTACACAGAGCAAGGAACTCATCAAATACAGAAATCTTGAAGCAATATAACGAAAAAAGAAGACATTACAAGAAACTACTGAGAGAAAAAAGGGCGAGCCATCTTGAAAAGGAAGCGCAACAACTGATCAAATTTGCAATGGACGGTCCTTTTACGGCCCTCAAGACAACAAGACCCTCCTTTCCAAACATGATACAAATGCAGATTTGGGTAGACCACTTTCGTGAGATTCTGAACCAGAGTAGAAGCGATGCAGCGCTGCCGGTACAAAGCAATCACCACCCAATATTCCCAAAAATAACGGAGCAAGAGATATTAGCTGCTATAATGGGAACAAAAACTAGAAAAGCAGCAGGGTCGGACGGCATTGCAAACGAGCACCTTAAACTGGCAGCACCGCACCTAATCCAGACATGGACTCAGCTATTCAACAAATGCCTGGAATACGGCACCATTCTGGAAAAGTGGAGACACTCCACCATCAAAGTTCTTTATAAAGGCAAAGGTGCTACATCCTTGCCAGATGCTTACAGAGGCATAGCGCTGGAGAATCCACTATTCAAAGTCTTCTCAAAAGTTCTGACAAAGAGGCTATACGACCTGACAGACAAAAGGATCCCAGGAAGGGGAGAGCCACCTTGCATGCCATAAACAACCTGTTGTCCGACATCCAAGTGGCACTCAGACATCCCAAAGGGAAACTATATACAATATTTATCGATTTCAAAAAAGCCTTCGATCTGCTCGACAGACAGATCATAATGAAGAAGCTCGAAACGATAATTGGAGACAACTACCTGACCCACATCATCAGGTGTATTATGACAGTCAACAGGGTGACCATAGACGACAACGTAACGACATCGACACCTATAGTTCAAACGAATGGAGTCCTCCAAGGTGATCCAATAAGCCCTCTGCTATTCAATATCACCACGGCAGATGTCGTCCAAGCGCTAAAAATAGCAAACTGTAAAGCTACCATATACTTGTACTCAGATGATATGGTCCTATGCGTGACGAAACATAGAGATCTACAAGAAAGTTTCAACACCCTCATAGCATGGACAGAAGAAAACGCACTACGCATAAACAAAAGCAAGACTTTGCAGATGGTCTTCAGAAAAGGAGGAAGAGTGGCAACACATGAACTGGTGTATTACGGACAAGAACCATTGAAACAATCAAGCCACTACAAATACCTCGGAGTAAAATTCCAAACAACGGGCACGTGCTTCAGCAAACATATCGCGGAAAAATCAGTCGCAGCCATAAGAGCCATCAATGACATCAAACTCATAAATAGACTATCCCTGGACGCAGCAAAACAGCTATTCACCACAAAAAATTTTCGAATATTCGCCTACGGCCTGCAAATAGTATGGATATATCTGAAGAAGAAAGATCTAGAACAACTGGAGAAAGTAAAAGCCACGTTCCTAAAAAGAGTACTTGGGGTGTCAAAAATGGCCCCCTCTGGGTAGACTTGTATACTAACTGGCACGGGAACCATTTCTGATAGAAGAGCTGAGGCTATCGCACCATCTGCTGGCAACAGAACAATATGACGATCTCCTAGCAGAGAGAATAAGGAAGCGAAGCGAGATCGATATGGACTTCTACGCCACAGAAGCAATGATAAATCGAGCATGGGCGAACCCAGACCAACCACAGCGTCATGTGCTAACTCGATTCTCCATTCACGGCTTCCATCACAAGATCTGCAAGAAACCAGGTTTCCACCAACCGGACGAAGACTGTGTGTGTTCCCTGTGCGGATGCAAATGCAAACAATACCATCTAGAATACTGCCCAAAAAAGGACGAAAAGCTTAAAAGCTTACAGCAAGAAACACCATTTATAGACTCTCAATGCACATTTTGTGTGCAATTCTACTTTATTATAACTCAAATTTTTTGGGTCTGCTAAGCCTCAAAACCTATTAGTTTGAGAAAAATTCGTTCCAACACCTGGAATCAAGCCACACTGGGACACGATTCATGGTGCTGGCCGAACTCCTCTCATTGTATTATCAATAGCCTACTACCTGCATTTAAGACATTCAAGTCATGTATGCAGGAGCGCATATTTAAATGACTGCATGGTCATTTTCAACAACAGTTCATGAGTTACTGTTAACATTGATATATACATATATATTCTTATATGAGGTCTTGCCATCCTCATTGAATAATCAATGACTATAAGTAGCCATACTGTAAATATTATTAATTTGAGAAAAATTCGTTCCTTCACCTGGAATCGATTCATTGATTATTCAATGAGGATGGCGATACCTCATATAAGAATATATATGTACCGGTAGGCTATATGAGCCTCAAAAGCCTCTTAAGAGCTTAGTCACTGACAGATATTCCCCTCAGAATTTGTCATTTGAGCTCAGCACGTGGAACGGCCAGGCGCTACATGCCCAGCAGAGTAGGCGAACTGTCTGGTCTTGCCTAGGCTCTCTGCCCTGATCATGGAACCTGTATGTAGTTTCGAAACGTTAGAAATGTTAGCTCCAGGACATAGTGCAATATCCAAATCACATTCACCGTGAAAACCTAAAAAACACATATGAGGAGCATCATTTCAAAATGTGTTATGTTCCCGAATCCTAATTTTACAGGAAGCAATAAAAACTTTTCTCTCCTAAAGTGTTTTGAATATGTATAAAAATGAACTGCCATCGTGTTAATATAGACATTTATAAGTAATACCGATAAAATCTGAAATGTGTTTCCTGTCACAATGCGGAGCAAGTTGACTTTTAATTTGTTACTTAATACGTTTTGAAACAACACAGACAATTTAATACGTTTTGATCCAACACCTTTTGTTTCTTACACAATGCTGTTTCATTTTATTTACCTTCTTATTTCTTACAAAATAACAGAAATGGTTATTTGAGATTAAATATTCTGTGTTCCCGTATTTCTTATCAACAAAATTAAAGCTACATTGTTTTTTTTAGTACCCTTTAGTCTAAAATGAATACACATAAGTAATATAATTATGAAAATACAGTCTTTCAGAGTCTTTCAAAATCTGATTCTTCATGAAGACGTTCACCATGTGCATTATTTTCACTAGAAGATCCTGTATCAATGCTGAGGCAGAAGCATAGAATCCCACTTCATCCAGTTCTTCCCAACTATCTTCAAATCTCACTTTCAGCAAAGTATCCACATCGTTCTTTTTAGGATCAATAAGATTTGTGGCTTTGTTATTCTTCTTACTCCTCGTTTTATAATACAAGTACCTACTTTGAAAGGATCATCATATCTAAATATGGGTTCCATTTTCAAAGTAACCTCTGATTTTCCATTTTTATAGATCCTTTTCAACGTAACCCTTTTCATATCCTTGATTCTGTCCACCTTTTTGTACTGTGAAGCTAGAGATTTATAATCTCGAATTGTCCAATTTTCTTCTAAAGTTTTAACGGAACCCACTGTTTCATAAACAGCCCTATAATCATTAGGGATAATTAACTTGCCTTTCTTGCGCAACGTTTTCTGTACGACTCCGAAAAGTCTATCAGCTGCTAATAATTAATGGCCCCATACTGGAAAATGCATTAGAACTTCGGAAATGTGTGGGGGTGCCTTGCTTTGGAGCCAGAAAGGAAGGATGTGTACTATGTGCATGTTTTCGTTCTGCCCATTGCATCTGTCACAGAAAAGTCTTATGCAAGTAACATCCTGCTCAAAGTTGAGAAATGGCATTACTCCTGATGCCACTTTATTTGCCCCTCTTCCACACTGAGTCTCGTTCCATGTATAGAATGTTGGGAACTTTGTGGGAATGATGCATAGTGAATTGGAAACTATTAGTTGTAGAAAGGCCCAGTTTTCCCCATTGTGTGTATAAGGAAATGCATGCAGTTTAGAATATAATATCATCTCAGAATGTGATGTTTAATTCAGTTTATTATAGTAACACAGCTAATGTACTTACTTTGCTTCCATTTCGCGATTTCTTTTTGTTTTTGTTTTTAGTCTTTTCCTGATCCTCTTTGATCTTTCTCCAACTATTGCATAACTATCCATTTTGCACAAAAGTAGTAAGCAACCGTTATTCATTACATCTTACACAGATGCTGACAACTTAGGAAAAAATGCGGCATTTCATTCAGGTCAACCAACGAATGGAAAATGGTTGGGAATTTAATACGATTTGAACCGATCAGTTTCGCGAACATAACACGATTTGATCCGATACATCAGAAAGCACATACAAAAAACACAGAATATAATACGAAATGGTCCAATTTTGTTATGATATATGATAGAAGACATGCTTATAAGCGCGAAATCGCATCAAACTAAATTTCGATGGAGGGGGGACTTAACACGTTTTGAAACGATACTCCTCATATAATTTAGGGTTATATAGAAAGTCTAACTCCAAACTTGTTAGCAGAATTTTAGTAATGTGACATTGTTTATGCATTGCCAAGAAGAGACAAATGATAGTTTGGGGAAATTGCATAATGCAACCTAAAGCATAAATGAGTTCAGAAATAGAAATTAAATAAAACTTGATTGAATGTAACATAGTAGCAGCAGCAGTATCTATTGCCAGGCACTTGGAAGTTCTCCATTCACCTTCTAGCTTTGCAGAACAGTATAATTTAGAGTCCGAATCCAAAAAATCTGATACCAAAGCTGGACATTTTCGTAAATGTTCTTGATTCATCAAAGAGTCTTCTAGGTTACACAGGATGCATTTTGGTGAACCAAAAATTTCAATTTTAAACATGGTGCTGCAAACAGTCATGACCAGTTAGCATCCGAAATTTTGCTACTGAATCATGTCGAGAAGAATCAGATACCTTATATGTTCTTTTTCAGTAAGTAATACTGACCAAGATTTATTATTACTGTTTTCTTAAAATTTCTTCAGAATTTTGATTTGAAATTTAATTTTAATGTAACATAACATGACTTAAAATACAGATTAGCCCAAAAAAAGTATACACTGTTTGTTTATAAATAACTTTAGAACAAATTCAGAAAAAATTCTCATTTTCGGGGAAATTGTAGCTTAATGGATAGGTCGAAGAGGTGCTGTCGAGTACCCAGCACAGTCCTCAGACCTAACACCAATTTCTACATATGGGGGACCCTAAAGGATGTTGTTTATTGGGAAACACCAGCTACACTGGATGTGCTACGAGAAAAAATCAAAATTTAACGTCATGTGCAGCTATGACACTGGACACATTACGGAACTTAGTTCGTGGAGCAGTTCAGCGGCATCAATAGTGTTTGGATGCTGTTGGTGGTCACTTTGAACAATTTCATGAAAAACGAGAATTTTATCTCAATTTGTTTTAAAGTAATTGATGAGCGAACAGTGTATACATTTTTTTGGGATACTCTGTACTTAATATTTAAGATTTTTACAAGGTAACTTCCTTTAACTGATCAATTTCATGGTAAGATATCCTAAACATGAAAAATGGTTGATAAGCGTCCCATAATATTAATATCTGGTACATATTTCGTTAAACAGTTACCTCATACTACCTTCAAATATGTAACATTTTCTCTTGTACAGTGTTTTATTCTTATGAAAGTGACACAGGATTTGATTTGCTATGTTTTGATTTACAAAATGACATGCCAGAAGTTTTTAGAAATTCATAATTAGTGAACAACAATTTTCAATAAAATAACTGTGTTCCATGTAGTTCTCACATGCATTCAGGTCAAACATATTATATCTATACTAATAATAAATCTGTAGCCGAAATTTTTCTGGTAATTTTCGATTTTCCAAAAATAATTGGTCCTAACATATATAATTAACCGCCCTGAAACCGAAAATCGCTTTTTTGAAATTTTTGTATGTATGTCTGTCTGTCTGTCTGTTTGTTACCTTTTCACGCGATAATGGCTGAACCGATTTCGATGAAAATTGGAATATAAATTAAGTTCGTTGTAACTTAGATTTTAGGCTATATGGCATTCAAAATACATTATTTAAAAGGAGGGTTATAAGGGTGCCTGAATTAAATAAATCGAAATATCTCGCTTATTATTGATTTTTGTGACAAATATTACATAATAAAAGTTTCTTTAAAAATAATTTGCGATAAGTTTTATTCCTTGAAAAATGTTGATAGGACTGATATTTAATGAGATAAATGAGTTTTAAAATTAAAATAACTGCTATCTAAGGCCGTGTAATGAATTAAAAAACAAATGACTTCGTCTATAAGGGGCCTTGGACACAACAATCGAAAGCTATGAAAGATAGCCTACAGAGAATATTTCTGTGTTTGTATGAAGCTAAATTAATCGATTTGTATAATTAATTATTATTTCACCATTGGAAAGTGTAGTTTCTCTAGTTGGACATAATGCTATAATGTTATTGCAATAACTTCTGATATAATATAATATAATATAATATGTAATATTATATTATATAATTTAAGTTATTTGAAGGGTTCACAACCATAGTGGGCCAAGCGCCATTTACTGAATACGTAGAAAACAAGGGTTAAAATTAAGATATTACCGTAATTCAATGGAAACCTATAACAAGTAAAATAAAATATACACATTAAATCTAAATGATGTCAATCTTCATTAAACTATGGTTGCATGTAATAAAAATTAAGAAACAGGTTAAAGGAATTGTCATTGCACCAAATGAGTGTCTCTGGACCAAAATGATCGCATTTTAATTATTTGGATGCAATTTAAATTAAGTAACATATTAAACGATTTATCCTTCTATCAAACACGAATGTTCCCTGGATCAAATGTCCTATTTTAATTATGTAATTACTTTATATTTATTTCTAACGGGTGCAGCGGAGCACACGGGTACGGCTAGTATAATAATAAAGTTAATTTACGTAGTCAGTAGCCATGGATCTTTTTATCCGTGATACTATAGCTCACGCAGGAGCAGGGCCAACTAGCCAGCTGCTGGCTTCACGTTCACGTGCCTTAGCAGATATGAACAGTCATTCAAACAGTATTGGGATAGTGTGTGGTTGACACAATGATTTCCCTCCTTCTGTTATACATAGCTGGGCAGGTGTAAGACACTAGATTTTACTACTCAATATAGGTACCTCCCAAATTTCTCAAGATGTTCATTTTCTAAACTAGTCGAAATTTAAGGAAAAATTTTTGCCAAATACCTTACACCATGCACCAAGTAGTGGCCAGTGATCGAAATCCTCGGTGAGGCCAGATGCAACTAGTTTAAGTGCCTCCGATAGAAAATGTTTATTTATGATATTAATTATTATTGTTATTATAATATTAATATCATTATTACTGTATTATTATTAATATTAGTCTATTATTATTACTAGTAATGAAAAATAATAATTTCACTCACCAAATAAGCTGTTATGCTGCGAGTTTCAGCGATTGTTTCAGTGTGAGGAAGCAACCCATATTATGTGTTGAAATTCCCCTTTCTTTCTTTTCTTTTTATTTTTTCCCTTGACAGCAACGAACAAGGCCAACAGAGAAGTTTATTTTGCACCACGTTACCACTTAACCATCTATGTTGCCCATATCAGGATGCAATAGAAACTCGCGTTTTAAGATTATCTGTCAGAAAAATTGTCAGCAATGTCGTAGGTATCTCGGTCGGCTCTCTCTTTATTTAAGACTTCCTTTCTTTCAATATTATTTCTTCTCGAAAAAGGACACTCTAACAATGAATTAACTACACCAGCATTATTTCTGGCATTTGTTTCTATTTATATTTTCCGAAATACATAACAACATTGGCCCAGATTCACTACACGAAGTACAATAGTACAACACCCTCACTTAAATCATAAACTAAGACATAAGAGGAGAGAATAGTGTGAGTCTCTGCCTGCCAAAGAGCTGGAATGTTTGTTATTTATGGCCTATTTAGGAAGACAAGTCACCCTATTCCCACGGTTAGGAGGAGTGAAACCTGACCAGGCCAGACGAATTGTGCCTCAGTTACAACGTTTTAAGTGCAACCTCAAAAGCCTGTGAAGACACATGAAAATGCAGAAGCAGACCCGCCACAAGCGATCCTGGCCTCATGAACAAATTTTACTGCAAAATAGGTCTATATACATCACAAGCCAGACCCGGCACGAGCGATCTTGGCCTCATGAACAAATTTTATTGCAAAACAGGTCTATATACATCACAAGCCAGACCTGGCATGAGCGATCCTGGCCTCAGGAACAAATTTTACTGCAAAACATCACAAAGTTTTCAAATGCTTCTACAGCGATATAAGCTTCATTCAAATAACTAATACATTACATAAAAACAAAATTTGATTTCAGATAAGCCAAGTGACTGAGGCCCGGGCTCACTTGCCTCAGTCAATCAGCCGCCACTGCATGCACCCACAGCGCAATACAAAGATGGAACTTACATAATTAATAATAAGAATAATTTCACCTTATTGTGTACCTAGCTACAGTGCAGCAAAACTAAAAAATAAGCAAAACTTAAACATAATATCACTCTTTCACTGTTGACGTACACAGTCAATAAAAATTCGAAATGAAAATCTTTCTTGAAGAGTGAGAAAATAAATACTAACTTCGAGGTGATCTGTTCAGAACAGACATTTACACTTCAAAAGTTGATAAGTGGTATCCTTTTTTTTTTCTCACGTTAGATGGGGGTCAAAGTGAGAGAAATGTTGAGAAAGAATGGTCTTCTGTTCTCTGTTTCAGTTGTATCTTTCTTAACATCATGATCAGGAAAATGCTCTTGCATAAGATGCTTCAGTGGCTCTTCAATTTGTAGTGGTAAATTTTGGAATAGATACAGGCACCTTGCATGGATCTCAAAATTGTACTGGTAGCACCGCGCAGTGTCTCAATTCCTAATTAACTATAGGCTCGCAGTCATTCACTAGTCATGTGTGATATAGAAATTACATGCGGCTTTCTGCCGATAAAATGTTGTAATATTAGTAAGAATGTGTTCATTGATTCATAGTGTTCTGCCCAAGGGCAGGTCTTTCACTGCAAACCCAGCAATCTCCAGTCTTTAATTATTTTATAGACTCAGTGGAAAGTTCAGTACTGCTAGAGGAGTGTAAAAATGTAACTACAAAGTTCCTGAAATATCAGTGAAGTTGTTTGGCATTTAAATCAGATTTCAGACCATTGAATGAGGGTGAACAGTCATATTACGAAAATATTGATATACTTATATTTGATGTCATGACTTCATCCCTCTTAACTCCAAATATTTTCCTAACACTTTATTCTATAGCAAACTTAACCTCTGTTCCTTTTTCAAAGTGAGAGTCCAATTTTCACAATCATACTGAACAACCGGTAATAAAGCTGCTTTATAAAATCAAACTTTCAGTTTTTTTGAAAGTACACTTGACAAAAAATTATTTTCAAACGAATAATAGCAAACATTTCCCTTATTTATTCTGCGTTTAATTTCCTCGCGAGTGTCTTTATATTTGTTGTTGTTGCTGGAAGACATTTGAATTTGTCTACCTTCTCAAAGGATAAAGTTGGAATTTTTATCAATTTTTATATGTCCAGTTCATATTAATTTATGTTCTGGTCAAGATACATAATACTTTACTTTATTTTTTCGGAATTTACTTCCAAACCAAACCAAGTAAAATTTCCTTGTTTTCCCTAATATTTCTTGGATTTCATCATAACATATTCACGTCATTCGCATAAACAAGAAGAGGATGTAATCCGTTCAATTCTGAACTTTCTGTGTTTTCCTGGACTTTCAAAAATGACATATTTTAGAGCTAAGTTAAAAAGAAAAAGGTGACAGTGCATCTTTTTGTTTTAGCCCGCAATGATTTGAAAAAGCCTGAGACAGAAATTGGCCTGTACGGACCCTGCCGTACGTTTCACTGAGACACATTTTAGTTAGTCGAAATAGTTTCTTGGGAATACCAAATTCAACGAGAATACAAAAAAATCTTTCAGTAATCCATCTATTACCGGTACGCCTACGTTCAGACGGACTTAAGCTTCTCAAAAGAATATCGGATAAATTTTTGTACAACGTCAATAAAAGTGGTATTCGTAGAAAGTTATTACAATTAGTATTTTTCCTCTTCTTAAAGGAAGATACAGTTATGGACCCCTCCATTATTTTATTCTGGTTCAATTTCCTTTTCTCAAATAGCAAGTAAATGCTTATTTCACCAGATAATGTTTTACACCCTCTTCCATTAATTTTGTGCACTGGAATTTTATCGATACCTGAAGACTAATTTTTTCAGCTTTCCTATCACAATTTCGACTTCAGAAAGTCTGGGATCTGGTATAAATGGCTCAGAATTTTATATATTATATTTTAGTTCCGATCATTTCTATTTGGCCTATGTAGACTTAGTGGTTCCCAAAATAGTTTTTCTATTTGTTCAGGATGGAATGAGAGTTTGTAAGCAAGTCACCGTTCTCATTCTTGATCGCGTTTATCCTTGCCTGATATCCTTTCTTAAGGGGTTAGGTACAACTTACAGCAGTGCATTTTTTGGAAATATCCAACATGTTTTTCCGTATCTTGTACAATAATGAAAATTGGTATGTGTAAAACACTGTCCTTCTGCTATATCTAAAAAAATATTTTTATGATTTAAAAAAATTATTTATATATATTTTTCAAAATTCAATATAGTGGCAGTTTACTATGTAGTAATGAAGCGTTTTCCTTATAACTCATAAACTTGTTAACTTTTTTATATTCTCTCTCTTTTATTTTATTGCTGAAACTCATGTTTACCCTTAATAAATAATATTTTTTTTTTATTTTGTGTTAGAAGAAAATATTGGTATTTGACTATTTTTAAAAATGAATTTATTTTTTATCAGACAATCTATCAAACATAGAGAAGTAATCTTGCATCATATTGTAGATATGACATGCATAAATACACATAAAACATTTCATCACAGAATGTTGGTTAGTTTGTTAGTTATGTTGGAAACGTTTCATCACTGCACAGTGAACTGAATTAAAGAAACGTAAATACATTTTTTTTAAATCGTAAAAATATTTTTTCATATAGCAGAAGGACAGTGTTATACACATATTAATTTTCATTATTGTACAAGATACAATAATGGAGAAAAAAATGTTGAATATTTCCAAAATTTTACTTGCTGTAAGCTGTATCCAACCCCTTAAATTCCTTTATGTCCTTATATAAATGTCTAATGTTTTATTCTTAGTATTTGTTTCTATCTCATTTTGTTTTTCCATCAAATAATAACTCTTTTTGTTCATAAGTTTACAACTTTCTTCCCGTCTTTCATTGACATTATAATTTGTAATAATAATAATAATAATAATAATAATAATAATAATAATAATGAAAACAATATAAATATGCACTACGAGAATTCTAAGTTTGTACAATATGTTAAAAGTGATCACAATGGAGAAGTTTGAGAAACACTGGCATAATGTATCACAATAAACAGTTATTATTAAATTTAATTCAAATTCAAGTAACTGTTACGAAAATCTTCATATTCTATCCATAATTTAAGAGTAATGTATTGCACGAATTAACAACTGCTTCGAAATGTTTGTAATTTTTCATCCACCCACGGTACGAACTCACAATATTAGAGGCCTTACAGGTGGCCACGAACTGATCACATGTTCCTCGGATAACAGCTAAATTGACATGAACTCACATTTCTTCTATGGTCCTTCTATTATCGAAGCAGTCTCAATGTTAAAAGGAATTGAAACACATTGATTCCCATAACTGCTTGTATTCCACTTGGTCTTATCACTTGTTTGGGTCACATAATCCCATAGCTCATTATGGATTCATTTTACCTTAATATTGTTATGCCTCAGGGCTTAAGAACTCCCTATAGCATGATTTCCTGTGGGGTGTCAAATCTGAAACAGTCCAGTGAGAGGATTTTTTGGCGGCAGACAGTGATACAGTAGGATGGTGACATCGTCTGGCAGGGATCGAGGACCAAGTCGTAATGGCATCGGCAGAGACAAGAAATATACCATTGTAAGTAACTTGTTATGTGTATTTGTATGTATTTAATACGTCAAGTATAGTTTCATTCACAACTAATTCAGTGTGGAATCTTAAGTTCAGTAATCATGTAGTTTTCCTATAATATCCTGAGAGTCCCAACTCTTTCAGTAAAATCGTTTCTTTTCCATTATAAGTGTAACGGTGATATCAGAAATCCTGATAGGCCTAAGTGTGAGCGGCAGTCGAACGCAGTAGTCATTCGTTCAGGAAGTCATCCGACCTAAGTTGACGGTGGCACAACAAAAATGGTGTTCAGAGGCGAGATACGACGCGAACTACTCATAGACGCGTTCTATTCAATATGTAGCTGTCTATCAGGATACAAGGGAAACTACTGAATAATGTTTATATATTTCAGACTGATAATAATGTGTCTACACTCTACACCAGATGTCTTTGGAGCAAACCATAACAAGGGCCTCAATGCATCTCATGTTATCGCTGCGCTCCCATTGGTTGGCGAGTCATTACTTAGCTGAGAGTGTTGTAGACACTAGCGCGTGCATATCCTGGTTACGAGACTATTTAGAGACGCGTCCACTACTACAGTTTCTATTGCGTCTAGCATCTGTGCGGTGTATGAGCAGACGACAGCAGTACAACTAGTGACTGATGCAAGAAGGTATGTTCAAAGACACATTACTTTATTTTTCACTTTTCGTTATATGAACGTAGTCGATTACTTGAGGTACCTAGAAGCAAAGTCAGCAATCTCCACTTTTTTTAGAAACTTATATTATGGCAGCAATGGATCCACCTTGGTGTTTTCTAGCAATCTCCAGAGGTGAAGCAAAAGCAGCTGTAAAAGGTTTAATTTTCATATTGAAAACCGGGGTTAGAAGCAAAGGCAGCAATCTCCATGCTCAAATTTGATAATCTGAGAAGCAAAGCCAGCAATATCCACATTGGCCAATCAGAGAATCCCATTTGGTCATGTGACCGTCAGCTGTCTTCTTTCCTTTTTCTCATTGTTATTATGGTTATTACAGTGTCAGTTCTATTTCTCTGAGGTAAAAGTAAACTAAATTACTTTGTTTTAATGAAGACAGCTATCATAAAATTTCCAGTAAAATGAATAGTATAGAGAAACATTCTCAAGAGACCAACCAACAATAATCGCAATGAGAGGTGAAAACTTTTACTTGCGTGACACAGTCTGCTTTAAATACATAACAAAAAAAGAAACTCATGTCACTCAAATGGTTCCAAAACGCATTCCACCTCTACAACCAAATCTTGTGCAACCTAAGAAAATTTCTGATGTCAAACGACTGCTTCAAATCCACTTCAGTGAGAACTGGCGTCAGAACGCAAAATTGAATTTTTACAAGCCGCCAATTGACAATGTTGATACATTGGACTTATCTAATGAGGTAGACACTAATGACTGTGCGTGTGAACTCATGGAAGAATCTCCAGAATTGTGTGTGTAGCAAGATGAACAATAAGACTTTTCAAATGTTGAATATTGTGAAAAAAAAAAAATTGTATGTTTTGTTATCCCTAAAATAATGCTTATAATTCAGAATTAAATTTGATAATTACACATGACTTCTGAAATCTGCAATAAAACCTGGCAATCTTCCTCATCTTACATGCAAAGACTATAATATCCATATCTGAGAAGCAAAAACAGCAATCTCCATATTAAAAGCTTTAATATATTGTTCCACAGTTACTTTGAAGTAAAGATACTATGTAAAATTGCTTTTCCGATGTCTATTTACATATGAAAATAGTTTTTGATGGAATTGTCGTTCAGTGAACACCTCGAAAAGTTTTTTGCTTCTACTGTAATATTTTCCAAAGTGGAGATTGCTGACTTTGCTTCTAGGCACCTCACTTAATTCATACACATATATTTAGTATCGTGTGAACCGCACTCTCTTGCATTTCGTTCCCTTTATATCTGCTCCAAAGACATCTGATATAGAGTGTAGTAGTTAAGTTATTTTATAAGAAATGTGTGTTATAGTGCATAGTGTATAATATGATGCTACGTAATAATTTGCGTGTGGCGGATACTGGCTGATTCCCTCCAGTAAAACAAAATGGCGCACAATCTCGAACAAGCTATTGTTAATCTTGTAGTGTAGGCTTTAGCTATTGTTGATTACAAACCGAAGTAACGGAGAACTAAAGATCTATCTTCAGCTACCGCGTTGAAAGAATGGACAGGCTTACCAGGCAGCTTACCGATTTATGAATTTTTCAACAATATTGACGCCGCTGCGCTATTAGAAAATTTAAGTGAAGAAGATAAGAAACACATACTCAGACTTAAAACAGCAGGACCAGCATTCGAATTTTTGCAAAGTAGACCGGATCTCATTCAAGATGGCGCCACCTTCGCAGACATTAGAGCCGCGTTTGAGGAGAGATTTAGGGGAAAAATGCCTGATATTTCTATTATGTATAATTGTAGAGCTACAAACGGCCACACAAAAGGAAACGGAAAGCCCAGAAGCATTTGCGGATAGGATTAAAGCTCTCAGTTTAAAAACCTTAAAAGAGACAAGGGACTCGTTAGAAAGACGCATACTCACAGAAGAGACGGAACGTCGATTGTTAGGCGCATACGTAGCAGGATTAAGAGGGGAAATAGCCAAATATGTTCGGTTAGGAAGGCCAAAGAATATGAAAGACGATGTCCAGTTAGCCGTCACCGCGACGAACGAAGCGAGACAGGAAACAGGTCATCGCGACGTATTCGTAGTAACAGAACATAAATTCCGTCACAAATGTCACCGCAACGGGCACATGACTAAAGATTGCCGTACGAAAAAGCCACTTTCCATCCCGCGTCACCAGCAGCGCAGAGACGCTAAGGGAAACAGTCACTACCAATACACCAATAGAAATAGAGGTGCCGCATATGGATTTCGTAGGGATACTACAGTGTATTACTCTTGCCGAAAAAGAAGTCATAAAGCAAGAGAGCGTTTTCGTAATGGATATGATAGTCCAAACCAGGGAAATGGGGATGCCTTGGCTCCAAACCTCGTAACGTCAAGGCAATAAATAAACCATCCGCTTGCACTCTCCTCTTTACCAGTTCACGCGTGGCAGGACTCCTGGCCATCGCAAGGGTAAACGGGAAGGTAACTAAGTGGTTAGTAGATACAGGGACAACCATATCAATCGTCCGACCAGGGTTAGCAGGGAATACAATTAATGATACCGATAAAAGGGCGATAAGTATTACCGGGAAGAGTCTTGAGATAAAGGGAAGACAAGATCTTGAATTAGAATTTACTAATGCGGTAAGGATCCCGCACAGTTTTATAGTATGACCAATAAATGCAGGCCCGGAAGTAGGTGATTGCTAGGTCTAGATTTTCTACAGAAACATAATTGTATCCTCGATGTAGGAAGCCGAAGGTTGAAGACGAAGGAAGGCTGGGTTATAAATTTGGCAAGCGAATCCACATGTCACGAAAAGGTAGGCGTAATTGATTTTGGAACGGCCACCTAAAATAGATCAATGACTCGAGCGCAGCAGACGCAGAATTTGAGTCCGTCGCATTAAGTAGAACACAGTGAGAGGGAAAAGTCAAAATGTCTTAGGAAGACCCACATCCTAAATCTGAATCCCGAGGCGTGGTTGTTAGAAATAGCAAGGAAGCTATTATACCGCCAAGAAGCGAAGCAGTTGTCTTAGGACGGGTTAATGGAAATACCACCAGGGAAGGGGTAGGTTCCAATAAGAGAAATGCGAAGACATTTCAAGACAAAATTCCGATTATTCTCGAGCCGGCGAGTTTCAGAATAAATGGTGCATATGTTGCTAGAAACCTCAATGACAATCGAGCCAAGTAAGGGTCAGTTAGTCCCCGTGAAAATCATAAATTGTACGGGAGAAGAAATACGAGTGCATAAGAGACGAATATTAGGAGAAATTGAGTACCAGTATAGTGATGCCTCACCACAAGAACACGATAAGTCCCCATTGTAATGTTGTAAGTGCAATAAGCGAAAGTTCAGATAGTATTGTAGAATCTATCAGCTTAGACCATTTGAGCGAAACAGATCAAGTAATAATAAGAGAAGTTCTCCACGAATACCGAGATGTTTTCCAGGATCCTACACAAAATGAATTAGGGTGCACCAGTAAGGTGAAACACAGGATTAACGTAGGAGACGCCCTACCGATCAAGAACACACTCTATAGGTTGCCGCACAAGTATAAAGAGGTAGTCAAGGACATGTTACAAGGACATGCTAGATAAGAGCATAATCCGACCGTTTGCCAGCCCGTGGAGCGCACCCATAGTTTTAGTCCCAAAGAAATCACCTGATGGAAGCGAGGAAATGCGATTCTGTACTGATTTCAGAAGTCTAAATTCTGTTACCCATGGTGATTCATATCCACTCCCTAACATCGTAGAAACACTCGAAAGTTTATCTGGTACTAAGTACTTCAGAAAAATTGATCTATTCAGTGGCTTTTGACAAGTCGAAATTGAGGAAAAAGATAAAGAGAAAACTGCCTTCGGTACACCCATGGGGACGTTTGAATACAATCGAATAGCGTTTGGTCTAGTAGGAGCCCCGAGTACTTTCCAAAGACTAATGGATGGAGTTCTAGCAGGCTTAAAAGGCGAATCGGCTTTTGTTTATATTGATGACGTCGTTGTCTACAGTTCAACAATAGAGTAACACACAGAGAGGCTAAAAGAGATTTTGCAGTGTTTAAGAGACGCGAATCTGAAAGCACATCCCCTAAAATGTACTTTTGCAGTACCCGAAATCGAGTACTTAGGTCATGTAGTGGACTCGAGAGGCGTACGTCCTGACCTACAGAAAATTCAAAATTCCAGTTCCGAAAAACGCAAAACACATAGATCATTCCTAGGTCTAGCAGGCTATTACCGTAGACATGTTGACAACTTTGCTGAAATTGCTAAACCATTGTCAGATCTCACAAGAAAGGACGCCACATTTGTTTGGACCAAAACAAAGGAAAATTCATTTAGCACGTTAAAAGAAGCACTGTGTAGTGAACCAATCCTGAAATATCCTGATTTCAGTAAACCATGTATACTAGCGACAGACGCATCAGGAACTGAGCTAGGAGCCGTTTTATCTCAAAAGATAGAAGGGAAAGAGCACCCAATTGCATATGTCTCACGAGTACTACAAAAATCTGAAAGGAATTATTCCACCACAGAACGTGAGCTATTAGCTCTAGTACAGGGACATCATTTTATTTTTACTTGCATTTTTATTGTACCTGCATTTCTGAATGTACTTCACTCTCACCCCTTCACTAATGTCCTTGCTCCCGTCAGACACACAAACTTACGGCCGCTGTTACATTCGAAGTCTTCAAGCAGTGAAGTAAACACTGCAGTGTATAGTGTGTTTCATAAATATGATTGCGTTTTCTATAGAAGAAAGAACCTATATTAATAATATCGTACTAAAAAATTATATTCAAGAAACGATAAATTCATTTTCAGAGAATATGCTTCAAAATGTTTTTAATAATATGCGTACTGAATTGAAGCCTGCATTGTAATGAACGGCAACCATTTTCAGCAACTTGTTTAAAAATTCAGTTTAGCTTTTTTTGAATTGAGGTGGCTAGAAGCAAAGGAATGCTAGTGACATAAAGTGTAGTGTTGGCCTATTGAAATATTATAGTGTGGTGATACTAAAGGGTAGAAATAACCTAAAACTAATATACGTAAGTACATTAAATTGAAAAGTGAGTGAAATTGAATTTGTAAATAAGGTACAGTATATACATAATGTGTGCTATGGCTGCTCTGTCTGGAAACTGTCGTAGTTGTAGAAGGATTGTAGTGAAAGGATTGGTATGTAATAATTGTAATTTCTGTTTTCATTGGAAATGTATAGATATAGATCCTGATAATTTTGTTGACAAAGGTAGTTGGGAATGTAGTGATTGTATATATGATAGAAAGATGCGCGATCAACTGGAGAGAATCAGAGCCCTAGAATTGGAATTAGATGAGGCAAAGTGTGAAATTAATAAATTGAGAGCTTTGAAGGATAGCATTAGTGTTTCGAATAAAGAGAGATCTCACACTTGGATGAAACCGAAGAATTCCAAATCTAGGAGTAGACGTTTCTCTGCGGATGATGCTGCATCAATCAAACTGACCAACAAATTCAGTGCTCTTCAAGCAATGAATGTTGATCAGGAGAACTCAGACCCAGTATCGACACTAGTAAAGGTAAGTCAGAAAACAGATAAGGTTAATGATTGTAGGAGTAAAGTATTGATTTTAGGAAGCAGCCATGCAAGAGGTATTTCCTCACTTTTGAAGTCGAAACTGGGCGATGAGTTTGAAGTATCTAGTGTATGTAAGCCTAATGCTCCTCTCAAGAATGTTGTTGAGGATATGATGAAATTGAGTTCAGATTTTTCTAAGAGGGATCATGTAGTTATAGTGGGTGGGCCAGGTAATAGTATTGATAACGATTGTAACTATTCTATTGAGAAAGATGTCAACAACATAATTGAGATGAGCAGCCATACCAATGTGGAGTTTCTTGGTCTTTTCAGCAGGTACGACAAGCCGTATCTTCACAGGAGGGTGCGGAGCGTGAATATGCGGCTTGAGCGGGCTCTGATGAGGCCTGGGGCATCACACATTGGTTTGATAGATGTAAGCCCTATAAGAAGGTATGAATATACGTCACATGGCCTGCATCTGAATGGTAGAGGCAAGGAGCACCTTTCGGTTCTTATTGCTAATAGCATCAGAGGCAGCCATGTTAAAAAGCAGAGTTGTAATATTCCTGTGTTAGTTAATGCTAGGGCTTCTCCTTTTTTAGGTTAAACCTCCCACCAGTAAGGTGTTTGAAACAAGTTCAACTAAATTGTAAATGCTCTGATGTTTCTAGTAATGAACACAGTAACTTCACTATTTTTCATCAAAATATTAGGGGATTAAAACAAAAAACTGATGAATTGATCACTTCTTTAGCAACTCAAAAGCATAAACCTCAGATATTATGTATAACTGAACATCATATGAAGCAACAGGAAATACTACAACTGTCTTTACATGGATATGTATTAGGTTCTCATTTCTGTAGACATGTCTTCCAAAAAGGGGGTGCCTGTATTTTTATCAGAGAGGATCTATTATTTAGTAAAATTGATGTATCTGATTTTTGCCTTGAACAAGATATTGAAATCTGTGGAATACAAATTGGTTATGAGATATCAAATTTAATTGTCTTATGTGTTTATAGGGCGCCAATGGGAGATTATAAGAAATTTACAACTAACTTAGATTCATTATTGAAAAGACTTTATAAACCACATACCGAATTTGTAATCTGTGGTGACATAAACATAGATTATCTATCAGAAAGCTCACGTAAAAGAAAATTAAACTCACTTCTTGAAACTTATAATCTTAGTCACACAGTAAGTTTTCCAACCAGAACACAAGCTGGAAGTAGTACTGCCATTGATAATATATTTATAGATAAAAGTAGATTGAATTCCTATTCAACAGTACCATTAGTCAATGGCCTGTCTGATCACGATGTACAAATTCTAAGTGTTTTCAATATGAGTGAAAAATTCCAAAGTGTTAATCTAAAAATAAAAAAAAGGATTATAAATGCTGAATCTCTTCATCATTTAAATACATGTCTACAAAATGAATCTTGGGAAAATGTATATAGTACCGATACCATTGATATTAATACTAAATTTAATGCATTTTTCACTACATTTACGAATTATTTCAATGAATGTTTTCCAGTCAAGATGGTGAAAAAATGTAAAAGTAAAAACACGTGGATAACTCAGGGAATTAAAATATCATGTGCTAGAAAAAGGAATCTATATTTAATGAGTAGGAATAGTGATGATCCTCATGTTCTTAATTACTACAAGAATTACTGTAAAACTTTGACAAAAGTTATAAAAGATACAAAGAAAATGTATCTGAATGAAAAAATACAAAATTCAGATAATAAGATTAAAACTATTTGGGATATTATTAAAAATGAAACTAATCGATATTTTTTTTTTCATATACTTTTATTTAAAAACAAAGAAATTAAAGAACAAATACAATTTAACAGCTGTCAAAAATTCCAATTAATGTGTTTACACTTTTTTTTTTTTTCATTACATGATTTTTCTTCTTCTGTAAGCAGCTTCATCATACAAGTCTGAGGCGTTTTGTTTTATTCTTAGAGAAAGAGAGCTATAAACACAAATCAATGACTGTGGTCGTTAGAGTATTGAATGCGATGATATATAAGATCACCTAAACATTTGTTGTATTTTTTTTTTTTTTTTTTTAAGAAAGTTCAATGTCTTTCAGTTTTAAGAACCATGTCTTAGCTGGAGTTACACGTAACATAGATTGTTTTTCATCATACAGCACACGTTTCAGTTCACGAATTTCAGGATGTTCACTAGACAGGATGTAATGCACTACACCATGAATAGGCCACAACTGAGTTTCAAGGTTTTCACTTGAACCAAAATCAAAATGGAGTATTTTCCGTAGAGCATCATTTGGGTTAGTCGACATATCAAATTTACACAGTTGATGTTTTAGCCACGTCCAGATAGTTCTAGTACCTTGACAGCCTATTAGTCTGTGTTGAATGGTATCCAGTCTATTACACTTTCCACATGCTGGCGAATCTACCATGTTGTGTTTATGTTTCTTGGATTCTGTTGGGATGACGTCATTAACCATCATGTAGGATGTTACTAACCATTCTGTTGGCACATGCAGAAAATTTAGATTTTTCCAGATGCGGGACCAGGGACGATTTGGGAATTTCTCTTGCACAGAAGGCGTCATAGTCATACGGCTCCGTAAGACTTTGTAGATAATTTTAGAGGTGCGCGGAGAGTCTGGCTTCAGTTCTGCTTGTTGGAATTCTTTCAAACCTTTGAAAACACAGCGATACGCACCTGAAACGCTGGGTCCATCTACGTGTTGGTTGTTCCATCTCTGAATATCCACGACATCCCCACTACCTTCCATAGACAGCAGTATCCGTCGTATCAAAAGCGATTGGGCTTTGATTGCTACATCGACCAGGTTTTGACCGCCTTTACCCTTTTTATTACGAAGTTGAGATCTACTGATTCGATATACATGACCTGACCAAATATAGAATCCAACTGATTTTTCCACTTGTTGTGAAAACTTTGCAGGCATTGGCAATATTGAAGCTGCGTACCAAATTTTGGATAAGAAAAAAGTGTTGATATGCCAAATCTTCTGAAGTAAGTTGAGTTTGCGAATCTTGTGTTTATTGATGACATGACGTATGGAGTTAACTATTTGTTCCCAATTACGGGTAAGCATTCCCTCTAATGTTGATTTGAAGTATATTCCTAGAATTCGGACTTCATCACGCACTGTGAACAGAGATGGTGAGAACTCAGTCTGCCAAGCCCCCAAAGGCAACAAAGATGATTTCTTGTAATTCAAATTCGCTCCAGAAGCCAAGTTGTGCATCTTCACCGTGTGTACCACAATTTGTTCATCTTCAGGGTACTGGAGTAGTACTGTCACGTCATCTGCATAAGCCCGGACTGTAAAATGGAGACGTTCAGGTTGAAGCTCTAGCATACGATTGTGTATCGTGCGGAGAAATGGTTCCAATGACAGAGCAAATAATAGCATTGAAAGCGGACAGCCTTGTCGAACTCCCCTCTTAATTGGGAAACTTGACGTAAAGTATCCATTTAGTTGCACTTTTGATCTACCAACAGCATAAAGCTTTCAGATAACGGATATCATAAAGTGTGGCACATTAAGTTTTTCAAGGACCATGAATAAGAAAGAGTGATTAACATGATCGAAAGCTTTTTCAAAATCTAAGGATAGTATCGCAGCTTGTTCTGTGGGATGCGCTTGTAAGTATTCAACGATATTTTGTAAAGCAGATAAATTCCAGAAAATATTTCTACCGGGTACGCCGCATATTTGTTCCTTTTCATCAAATGTGGGAGTAACGGTTTAAGTCTATTGGCCAAAACTTTCATCAATATTTTGTAATCTGTATTAAGCAAGGTAATGGGACGGTAATCGGCAATGGTACGAGGATTTGTTTTGGGAAGTAAAATGATTATGCCTTCTCCAAAGTTATAAAGCTCTTCTTGTGTAGTGAAAATGGCATTGAAGGCTGCCAAGAGGGGATTTTTTAAGATATCCCAAAATGTTTTATAAAAATCATATGTGATGCCGTCATTTCCAGGGGATGTGTTTGTTCTTGTGCCTAACAATGCTTGTCGGAGTTCCTCTTCATCAATCGGCTGTTGTAGTAGTTGTTGATCTTCTAGGCTGATGTGTCGATTAACATTTTGTAATAACGAATTATACATCTCACTCGATATGGGATATTCATTAAAAAGTTCTTGGAAATGTCTCGTGGCCTCATGTAAACAGTCTGAAGTTGTCGAAATTTGTTGATTGTCATTGGTCCGGAGATGATGAATGTATTTTTGATAACCTCTTTTCTTTTCTTTCACTACATGAAACAATGTTCCTTTCTCCTTGTCCATTTTGGATTTGGGTCTACACCTTATCATCACGCCCTGCATTATATGTTCATGGAATTGAAATATTTTTTGTTTAATTTTATTCATTTCCTCGTATACCTTTTCTCCTTTCTGAATCTCGTCATGTAGTTCATTTAGTACTTCATAATAAAAAGAAAGCGTCGCGCGTTGCTCACGTGATTTTATTGACCCTACGCGCTTAAAATATGATTGGATCGCCGGCTTGACTGTGTTGATCCAATACTTAAAAGGTGAATTAGCCTGTAAGGGTCGCTTTTTGTTGATTAGATCAGATAAATAAGTGCTAAACTCATTTTGATCGTCTTCTTTGCTATATAATGATGGATTCAGTTTCCAATAACTACGTCCTGTGGTAGCGAGCTTTTCTTTTATTCTGAGGGTCATAGTAAAACATTCATGATCAGAAAATGCTATGGGCATGACTGTTGCATCGTAAATGGCATTACTGATGTCCTTATCCACATAGATTCGGTCCAATCCAGATGCCGACTCCCCCCGAAAAAATGTAAACTGCACCGTTGTAGGATGGAGAAGTTTCCAAGCATCTTTCAAATTTAATTCTTCAACTAGTTGATTGAGTATATTCAAAGAGTGAAAATATTACTTGCATTAAAATCAATGATAGTAAAATAGATAACCCAAAATCAATTGCAAATCATTTTAACGACTTCTATATAAATATTATTCAGAACTTAAACATTCAAGATTGTGCAGAAGATGCTGCACTTGGTTACCTAACTGATGCATTTAACACTGAGTTTTTAGGTCTCAAATTTATTCCCACTACCGCAGCAGAAATCATGCATGTGATAAAACAACTAAAAACAAAATATTCCTCTGGATATGATGAAATTCCAAGTAAAGTTCTGAAAGCTTGTTCTGAAATATTATCCCCTCCGTTAAGCTATCTATGCAATTTGTCAATGCAATGTGGTATTTTTCCAGAAAGACTCAAATATTCAATAGTAAAACCAATATACAAAAAGGGAGATAAATGTACTATTGCTAATTACAGACCCATATCATTATTAACAACATTTTCAAAAGTGTTTGGATTTAGAAAACAAAAATCGACAGAGAATGCTGCTTTTAGTTTGGTGGATGAAATACTAAATTCATTAAATTCGAAACTACATGTAGGTGGGATTTTTTGTGACTGGCTAAAGCATTTGATTATGTAGACCATAGTATATTAGTAAAAAAATTGAAGTTTTATGGCATTAAAGATGAGATGTTGGGTTGGTTTACATCGTACTTATCAAATAGAAAACAAAAAGTAGAAATAAATGTACCAAATAACCATAAAGTTACTTATTCAGAATTTAGAAATATTAAACATGGTGTTCCGCAGGGGTCAATTTTAGGTCCATTGTTGTTTCTAGTTTATATTAATGATTTAGCCTTGACCATAAACAATTCATCCCATGTAATTTTATTTGCAGATGATACAAGTGTAATTATTTCAAGCAAACAATACGATCATTTTATAAACACTTCTAATACAGTGCTGAATCTAATGAATGAATGGTTCCATGCAAATAAACTAGCATTTAATGTTGATAAAACCAGTGCAGTCAAATTTAGTACACACAATAGTGCTCAGGTTTCCTACAGTATTCGATTAAATGGAACTCATCTCAAAGAATCTACAAGCACAAAGTTTCTTGGATTAGAATTGGATAATCACTTGAACTGGAAAACGCATATAGAATGTATTACTCGTAAATTGAGCTCTGCCTGTTATGTATTAAGATCCTTATCTACTATTGGTGATATAAACTTACTTAAAATGTCATACTTTGCATATTTTCACTCTGTAATGAAATATGGATTAATACTCTGGGGTAACTCGTCTGAAGCTAAACACGTTTTTGTTTTACAAAAGAAAGCTATAAGAATAATGGCCGGTGTGCATAAAAGGACCTCATGTAAAAATATTTTCCGAAACTTAGAAATCTTGACTTTACCTTGTGAATACATTCTTTCCCTAATGATGCTGTATATTAAGAACCAAGATAAATTCAGTACTAATCAAGACATTCATCCTTTTAATACAAGACATAAATCAGATCTTCATCTACCCTCTGTTAGTCTAAGCTGTTTTAAAAAAGGAGTTCGCTATTCATGTATAACAGTCTTCAATGCACTGCCTAATTATCTTAAAGATTTGAAGAACAACGAGAAAAGGTTCAGAAAAGAATTAACCAAATTTCTACATACTCATACCTTCTACATAATTGATGAATTGTTTATGCTTGTGAATTGAATTATTCTACTTAAATGACATGTACAATTGTATATAGCTCAACTAAAATATGTTTTTATATTGACTTAATCTGTTTACTATGTATTGTATTTTTTGTTTAGCATAACTGATGAATTGTATGTACTGTAAATTGAATAGTATACTGTATAGGTCAACTGATGAATTGTTTAAGCTTATAAATTGAATTAATCTACTTCATATGAATTGTATAGCTTAACGAAAATAAGTTTGTAAATTGAACTAATTTGATTGTATATGTTTGTATAGTTTGGCTGATGAATTGTATATGTTCTTAAAATGATTACTAGTCTGTGTAGCTCTACTGATGAATTGTATATAGACCTACTGTAGATTGAATGGTAATATGTATAGCTCAACTGATGAATTGTTTATGATTATAAATTGAATTAATCTACTTGATATTAATTGCACAAATTTGTATAGCTTAATGAAAGTATGCTACTTTGTATTGTATATATTTGTATAGTTTTGGCCGATGAATTGTATATGCTTTAAATTGAATAGTAATCTATATAGCTCTACTGATAAATTGTTTGTGTTTGTAATCTGAAGTAGTTTGCATGATATGTATTATCAATTTCTGTATATCACAACTGGTTGAATTGTTTATGCCTTAAATTTAATTAAATTGTTTTGTATTATAATATAGCTCAACTTATGAATGATCGTTTGCGTTTGTAAATTTAATAATCTGATTGGCTATGTATTGTATACTTTTAGTAGAGCCATCGATGTTGCTCAGTCGACAGACTCGCTGGGCTGCTGATCCAGAGCTGCGTTCGGGCTTGGGTTGGATCCCCCTTTGGACTTTGGTTTCTTCGGAGGTTTTCCCCAGCCGTGGGACTGAAGCCGGATGGTCTATGGCGAGTCCTTGGCATCAACCCCTTTGATTTGATTACCCCCTTTGATTTGATTACCTGGTTGGGTTTTTCCGAGGTTTCCCCCACCGAAAAGGCAAATGCCGGGTAATATTTTGGCGAATCCTCGGACCTCATCTCATCTCACTACATCTCGCCAAAATGTAAAAAAATGTAAAAAAATTGTACAAAATTGTAAAAATTGTAGAAAATTACTAAATTGTAAAACTATAAAAATTTGTAAAAATTGTAATTGTAATATTGTAAAATGTTGACATGTTCCACATCTTAAAGCTTCATAGCTCATGTAAGATCTATGGAATAAAATAAATGAATGAATGAATGAATGAATGAATGAATGAATGAATGAATGAATGAATGAATGAATGAATGAACATTTGTAATAACATGAGTTAAGTGCATCCAATGTAAGCTAAAGTATCTAAAATTTTAGTGGCAAAGGGATATTTTAATCGCATCACACATTAAAATTTAAATAAAAATTTCACTGATTTTACGAAAGCTTAAATATTTAAACCCCATTTTCTCAAAAGTAACTTAAGTGCACTTACAGCCCTTTATTTATGTCCCCCTCAATTTAAATGCACTATCTATATTGTATTTTAACACCAATAATTAGTATGCTAAATAAAGTAGACATTACATAACGAATATAGCCGCCTGAAAAGTTGAGTTTTTGAAAAAAAAAATGTTACTACTCTACTGTATTTTAATAAATTCCGTAAAAGTGATGATCAAACTGAAATATATATCGTATTTCCCTACAACATAAATGGATACACTACTTTTCTCTCCTCATATACCTAGTAAAATGATTTGTTTACATATTGCACTAGTAACATCAAACTCCTGTAATGGAAGGGGGCAACAGTGTTTCCGAGTATAGCCAGGTTAATGTTAAAAATGTTGGTAAAAATAAAGTGATGTCCCTGTATGAGCTACAAAGTACTTTAGATGTTACCTATACGGTCACAAGTTCATCGCAGTGACCGACCATGCAGCTCTTCGTTGGCTAATGAGTCTCAAGGAGCCGAGTTCGAGACTGCTCCGATGGACGCTCAGATTCTCTGAATTTAATTTTCAGATTCAGTACAAACCAGGAAAAAAACATCAGAACGCAGATGCTCTATCTAGAATTCATAAAGTGCCCTTTGTTACGATCGACAAGATGGAATCTCAATCCGTTCGAAATCTACAATTGCCGAACCGCAATATGCACAATGGTTGAATGACGCAAATCAGTTTAAATTAGATGACAATGGGATTTTGTTTCGAATCCAAAATGACCGTGAACCTTGTTTGGTAGTACCTATACCATTGAGATTGACTATACTAAAAATATATCATGATTCACCAATCGGTGCACACCAAGGTCAAAGGTGGACCTATGACTTATTAAGTCGAAGTTTCTATTGGCTAGATATGAGATCAGACGTGGAAAATTATGTTGCAAATTTCATGTCATGTTGGGAAAGAAAAACAGGAAAACATCCTGTAGCCCTCTTCAGGAGTTCGGTGAAGTGGTGAAACCTTTGAATTAGTTAGCATGAACATCCTTGGTCCATTTCCAAAGACCACTTCCGGAAACGTCTATCTATTGATTTTCATGGTTGCCTTCACGAAGTGGAGTGAAGCTATTCCGATACCTGACCAATCTGCGGAAACTGTAGCTAGGGAATTTGTCACAAAAATAGTTGCTAGTCATGGAACCCCTAAACAAATATTAACTGATCAAGGCAGAAATTTTGTATCTACATTGTTCAAGGAAGTTTGCAAATTGCTACACATAAAGAAAATACAGACAAATCCGTATCATCCTATGGCGAATGGACTAGTTGAACGCAGTCATCAAACGTTCACGGCAATGATGTTTCACTTTGTGCGTTAAGACCAAAGAGATTGGAATAAGTGGATAGCTATAGTACAGAAGGCGTACAGAATTACACCCCACTCGGTGACCGGGTACTCCCCATTCTTTCTCTTGTATGGCAAGGAAATGCCTCTGCCATTTCCAGTTGATATGAGTCCGAAATTTCCAAGAGAAAATATAGAATCCGACCCTATAGTTGGCCAAGCCAGGAAACTAGAGACGGCCTACGAAGTGGTTAGAGAACGGTTAAAGCAAAGTAAGACAACGCAAGCGAGACAGTACAACACGAGGCGAAATGTGAAACTTCAAACATCTGAGCTAGGAGACAAAGTATTCATACAAAGCACAGTGTTGAAAAAGGAAGTAACGAAGAAATTAGCTAAACCATGGACAAGCCCAGTTGAGATAGTAGAAATACTAAATGAAGTCAATTACCGCATTCGCTATGGAGACGGTAGAACACAAGTAGTTCGTGTAAATAGATTAAAGTTGTGCCGATGTCAGGTTGACGACATTCATCCTACCAAAAATAATACGGAAAGTATGTATACGCACTATTGGGAGAATGATGAAGGACCCCTGGGAATGGAATCGAACAGAGAACCCCAAGGTGAAGGAATAATCAGTGAAATGTCAGGAACGGCGAAAGAAAACGCGTGGGCATCGGAAAATGAGATACCGCTAAGCGAATTAAGAGAAAGAGTAGGAAGAGATGAAGATTTTGAGTCCGAGGACGAAATCCCTCTCGCCTCGTGGAAAGTGAGATCAGATGATCCTCCCCAGGCACACAATTCTGCTGAACCAGACCATGAGTTCGACTCTCCTCATAATTCATTTAATGCTCCCAGTGTGAGTAATGAAACAGCCGAACAGAGGAGCCAACCAACTTCACCTCGCTACGGATTGCGAACTAGAAATATTTACTAACCTATTGGATTACAGATTATCTAATTGTTGTCGCAAAAAAAAGTGATCTAATAAAATATGGGGACGAGAATTATACTCTCTGTTCCCCGGATGTAACAATATTTTCAGCTACTCAGCCGCAATTCTAGCCAGAGTAAACTGAGGAAGCCTGTGTCATCGGATCTGAACGACCTTCGACGTGATATCGTCCATTCCAAGAAAAACCCTAAGTATATTGTATAATGTTAAGTTGGGCATGAAGCTCGCCTGGAGATGCCAAAGTTCAAAATGGGACTTGTAAAATTTACTTCTACTTTTGTAACTTAAAATAACTGTATCATAAATAATTCTGTTCATCGAATTAACTGTTATGTAATATGTATATAGATTTCGAAACATTTTGAACAATGACATAATATGTTTCTAAGCTTAGGATCAATTTAACATAAGGATATTATTGTCTTGAAGGTTAATATATATGTGTAAATATTCAAATCCAAACGTATCTCAAGTGATGATTTAAAGAAAAGACAGTTGATGTGCAAATTGAAGTTAGACATTCATAACTAAAACTCTTTCGTGGTTGAGTAAATGATTATCTTAATTTAATCATTGTGCTACTCGAACTTATGTACTGTATGTACTCTAGGCTTCGAGAATGCAAGACGTACTGCCGGACGCCGGTGGTGTAACATGAACAGCAGCGTAAGCAACGAGAGCCACGAAGGATAGGTGACGTCACTCGCCAGCTGGAACACTATCAGCGCCTAGCATGGGATTCAACCGCATGTGTCAGCAGAAGGAGAATATTATATGTACGAAAAGGGATCCAACACAAAAAACAGAGTTAATACTTGAATGCTTTTAGGATAAACATTTTAGCTTAAGAATGGAGTGAATTACATTGAAAAAATGTGTGTGTGTGTGTGTGTGTGTGTGTGTGTGTGTGTGTGAGGTATGCATGAGAAGAAAAGAATATATATCGGGGCCAGAAAAAATAAAAGTGAATGAGTGTGAGAGAGAGAGAAATAATGTTAACTTAATAATATCCCATATTGTGAAATTTTATTGTAACGAAAAAGAAGTATCCAAAATCTATTATTGTACCTAGAGTTGATAAGTGTTATAGCTGGCGCCATGCAACGAACCGAACCAACACAAAATCATAGAATACAGTATCTCAAAGTTTAACACGGAAAATCCAAAACCAATTAGAATACATTAAATGAACGTTATTAATGATTCCGCTCTGCCTATGTAATTCAGCAACCACCAGATTCATAGTATACATGATGTGCATGTGAAAGCCAATGGCGAGGGAATAAGCCTTTCTGAGCAGAAAGAGTCCCTGACACGAGATTAACTCTCTGTAAACTCTCTCTGTTGCTTGTGTGTGTGAATGTATTCCAGAATCTAATCCACAATCACTAGGCCAGACAACAAGTTCAATGAAAAAGCACGTGCCATTGAGGCATCGTCTTTTTGAAATGAAGGGGCATTCAGTGGCGTATACTGGTTAAAGGGTTTGGGCTACCGCTGACCCTATTATTACACAAAATATATCTAACAATTACTTTAATTTTAATTACTATGGTAAAACTAATAATACAAAATTATTACATTATGTTATATTATAAACTTTTTCTTTTGTAATTTTCTTGGGCTACCGCCGGTAGCCCGCAAAATACGCCCCTGGGCATTGTTATGCCTCAGGGCATAAGAACGCCCTGTAGCATGATTTCCTGTGGGGTGTCAAATCTGAAACAGTCCAGGAACAGTGTCAGCGGAATACATGGTCTTTAGCAGAAATGTAATACAATTCCAGCTTGTGAAGTAAATAGATGCTTAGCCAGCGTTAAAGAGTTTTGTCGAGCGAGCGGTAAATCACTGCCTACGATAAATGTATTCTAACGCCACGAATTACTGCTGGACTATTCGCAATGGTCCAGTGGAACAAAGCATGCATTTTAATTGGTTAAATTAAATCACGCATTGTTCGATTTCTTTTCTTACGCGTAATCTCATTAAAGCGACTTATCACTGTATTGCAATCAATCGAATTATTTGTAACAGAGGTTTGATTAAGACGACATCTTCAAGCACGAATAATCAAAAGGGGTTAAAGCCTATCTCACCTGTCCGATAGCGTGGGTGGTACCCCGTTCGGGAGACCGATAAGAGAACATAAAAAGTGATGGTGAGAGGATACAGTCGGATGGTGACACGGTCGGGCAGGGATCGAGGACCAAGTCGTAATGGCGTTGGCAGAGACAAGAGATATACTATTGTAAGTAACTTGTTATGTATATTTGTATATATTTAATAAATCGAGCATAGTTTCATTCATAACTAATTCAGTCTAGAACCTGAGTTCAGTAATCATGTAGTTTTCCTATGATATCCTGAGAGTCCCAGCTCTTTCAGTAAAATAGTTTCTTTTACATTATACGTGTAATGGTGATGTCAGAAATCCTGATAAGCCTAAGTGTGAGCGGCAGTCGAACGCAGTAATCATCCGTTCAGCAAGTCATCCGACCTAAGTTGACGGTCGCATAACAATATCATCTCCATTCCACCAATTCATTCGACGCTGAGTGACCTCGTTATATAACAGACTTATAAGCTGCCGGAAAAAAAAAAGTTCATACATTTTGTGTTTCCACGGTCGAATGTGGAAAGCTGCACTGTGTACTGCATTTTCGGCACTGTCCCCCAGAGCATGGAAAGAAAAAATATATGCACATATAATCAATTAACCGAAGTATAATCAAACTCACATCCCCAACACTTGTGTCCCTTTCCCTACTCCATCTACGCCGGTTATCACTAGCTGTGTTAAATTACATTCCAAGCATTCCGAAAATTTTTTAGGCGGCATTTACAAGTCTTTCAGAATTTTCGAAACAATTCCAGGGATCTACATGTAATTCACTGATTAGATCATCCAAGTTTCTTGCAGTATTGTAGGTCTACCGGCATGGCGCGTTCTCAGGTTGCGGATCGAGGAGACGGCCTCCAGATATGGAGGTTAGTTGTGAATATATTGAATAAGTGGACAGCCGATGAGGGGTGGTCCTCCAGCGGGGGGGTTGGGCGAAGGGCTAACAACCCATCACCGTAAAAAGCAGCTTGTTACGAAACCTTCAAATAAGCCTCGGAATGGGACTGATTCTCTGGCACGACCACAGCAAAGGAATAAGGTTTTGAGATTTGGTACTGGCAAGGATAAACGTGATCAAGGATGAAACTCTCATTCAATCCTGAACAGATAGAAAAACTATTTTGGGCAACTACGAAATATACATAGGCAAAGTACAAATGATCAGGACGAAATTGAAATACAAACTGCTGAGCCATTTATACCCGAACCCACACTTTCTGAAGTCGAAATTTCGATAAAAAATCTGAAAAATTATAAGTCTCCAGGTATCGATAAAATTCCAGCAGAATTAATACAAGAGGGTGGAGGCGCATTATGTAACGAAATTTATAAGCTTGTACTTGCTATTTGGGAAAAGGAAATTGTACCAGAACAATGGAAGGAGTCCATAATCGTACCTATCAGGGGGACAAGACTAGCTGTAATAACTTTCGAGGAATATCACTTTTGTTGACGTCGTACAAAATTTTGTCCAATATTCTTTTGAGAAGATTAACTCCATATGTAGATGAAATTATTGGGGATCATCAATGTGGTTTTAGGCGTAATAGATCAACTATTGATCAGATATTTTGTATTCGACAGATAATGGAGAAAAATGGGAGTATAAGGGTACAGTGCATCAGTTGTTCATAGATTTCAAAAAGGCATATGACTCGGTTAAGAGAGAAGTTTTATATGATATTCTTATTGAATTCGGTATTCCCAAGAAACTAGTTCGATTAATTAAAATATGTCTCAGTGAAACGTACAGCAGAGTCCGTATAGGTCAGATTCTGTCAGATGCGTTTCCAATTCACTATGGGCTGAAGCAAGGATATGCACTATCACCTTTACTTTTTAACTTTGCTATAGAGTATGCCAATAGGAAAGTCCAGGATAACAGAGAGGGTTTGGAATTGAACGGATTACATCAGCTGCTTGTCTATGCGGATGACGTGAATATGTTAGGAGAAAATCCACAAACGATTAGGGAAAACACGGGAATTTTACTTGAAGCAAGTAAAGAGATAGGTTTGGACGTAAATCCCGAAAAGACAAAGTAAGTTATATGATTATATCTCGTGACGAGAATATTGTACGAAATGGAAATATACAAATTGGAAATTTATCCTTTGAAGAGGTGGAAAAATTCAAATACCTGGGAGCAACAGTAACAAATATAAATGATACTCGGGAGGAAATTAAACATAGAATAAATATGGGAAATGCCTGTTATTATTCGGTTGAAAAGCTTTTATCATCCAGTCTGTTGTGAAAGAATCTTAAAGTTAGGATTTATAAAACAGTTATATTACCGGTTGTTCTGTATGGTTGTGAAACTTGGACTCTCACTTTGAGAGAGGAACATAGGTTAAGGATGTTTGAGAATAAGGTGCTTAGGAAAATATCTAGGGCTAAGAGGGATGAAGTTACAGGAGAATGGAGAAAGTTACACAACACAGAACTGCACGCATTGCATTCTTCACCTGATATAATTAGGAACATTAAATCGAGACGTTTAAGATGGGCAGGGCATGTAGCACGTATGGGCGAATTCAGAAATGCATATAGAGTGTTAGTTGGGAGGCCAGAGGGAAAAAGACCTCTGGGGAGCCCGAGATGTAGATGGGAGGATAATATTAAAATGGATTTGAGGCAGGTGGGATGTGATGATAGAGGCTGGATTAATCTTGCTCAGGATAGGGACCAATGGCGGGCTTATGTGAGGGCGGAATTGAACCTCCAGGTTCCTTAAAAACCAGTAAGTAAGTAAGTATTGTAGGTCTACAGAGACATCTACCTTGCGACAGAGATAATTTTCATAGAAAGTGAACTTTAAATCTTTAATAGCTAGAATCCACCCATTCAGGAATAAGACTAATTTAATTGCGTCAGTGTACAACATGGGACACTCCACTTTATTTTTGTTCTAAAGAGAGCCAAAATTACGAAATTTATTGCCCTTAAAACTACTCCATCGTCGATTATAATTTTACCATCTATTATTCCACATTTTCGAAATTTTGTAGGAATAACAGGAGCCCATGCATTTGGAAGACATCGACGCAGAGAATGATATGCAGCCCATGGAGTGGGACCCTATAACTAACCCATTCGAGCATCAGGTTACATCAGAATACCAGACAAAGATGGGATACTCAACGGAATTAATGGAATAAACGTTTCACCAACAGGTTTAGACCTTGTGGCTTTCATCTTCTGTACTATACTCCGTTTCTGGAATCTGTAGAGTATAGGAACCGAAACAAGTCCTTTGCGCAAGTGGTGAGTGGAGGGGGCCAGTCCAATGACCGCTCTGGGGGAAAACATTGATTGAAGACGAGAGTCTAAAATGCCACCTCTACCTATCACCTTCTGTCATGTGCATCTTACCCCATAGCGACTGTGAGCCGATGCAGCTCGCAATATACTCCCGCACTGATAGACTCCGCCCATTTGTTTGTCGTAGGCTCCTCCCAAATGCGTCGATTTACTCCACAGATTTCAGAAATGGAGTGCAGTCTAGGTAAAATAATTGAAATAACATGAACTATTACTCCAGCAATATTCCTGGTCCACAGTGCAGTAGCAGGGAAGTGAGGGTTTAAGATTATTTACCTCTAGGAATACAAGGCTTTTGATTTGAGAAATATTCAAGTTAAGTTATTGCTTGTCCATAACGTCTTGAATGGGCAATTCTCTTAATTCTTAAAATTAATTTATACCGATTTTTTTATAGCTTGTATATTCGAATGTGTGGAAATATGTAGATTTTAACGACTACAAAATAGTATGTGTCTTTTGGAGTTTAGGCAACACCAGTTGTTACAAACACAGATCTACGAGTATGTACAGATACGGAAAAAATCTGGCATTTCCTTATTGTATAAGTTTCGCCTACAACACACTGCACATGCGCAGTAAACAGGAACCCCTATATGCTATTTGTGGACAGTCGTGTGACATTGTTGCCTAGATACAGGTGGACTCCCATGAAGACTCACTCCATGAAAGAATTTTGAGTAGAATAAGTACTTAGTGCGTATGAGAATGCGTAATATTTCTTTTTTATTACGATTTGTTGAGACGGGCTGTTCGCTCTTTGTAACGCCTGTTCAATCTGGTTAACATTTTAGTGTAACTTTAATGGATCAGTCGTGGAAATGAAAAGTGCTGTAATTTTAAGTATGCTTTTTATGATGTACACAACAAACACAAACAGCGAGAGTAAGATTATTCCAGTATTCATATTAAACAGTGTAACGTACACGAATTTACAACATGAATACTTAATACTAAGACTGGGGAATTCTGCAAAACATAACCTATAGAAAGTGTTGTCTGAGCGGTAGTTGTGTTTGTGCTGATCATCATGATGACTTGCAATGTTTGGACCTACCTGTCTTTAGTGTCAGTCCAAAGACAAGTGCACAGCACATAAAATAATTTTCACATGCAATTTCTCATCCACTCAAATATGAGCTCTGCTAGACATATTTTCACTCAGGGACACCAAGATTCAAGGGGCTTTCATAGAACAATACAAATTATCCCAAGCCTACCTGTGTGCCCCCAATCCACACAGCATTTGTTTGAAAATCTCTCTTATCACTGCATAAATTAATAATATTGAAGTGCTAGTTTCTTTAATCTTCACATAAGTTTAACTTCATCTTGTTCCTGTTTCACATCTAGGTATTGCGCAAACTGAAAATTAATAATTAATGGTATTTGTGAATTTAAAAATGGTGTCGTTCTAATTATTTTATTCTTAATGTAGCCAGAACATAATGTTTATTTCTTAGTAGGTAATAATGTTAATTTCACATATCTAGTATTTCAATGACATAACTTTAATCATAAATCATCCTGGAAGCCTAACTTTCTTGGTATCATGTTCGATAAGGATCTTAGTTGGCCTTTTCACATCGATGACCTTCATAATGCTTTAGACTCAATAAGGGGGGCAAAGACTAATTGGGATTTCCTGGTCTCTGATCGGGTCAAAAACCCTGATGGAACTGATATTTAACCCTTGTGGTGAATTTCGGTGAAGTCCGGAGGGCCTAATTAGTCAAATCCACTCTCCTCACCTCCACGCTGGGGCCCCCTGGGATCTTTTAAGATGCGAAAGAGAGAGTGGTGTGCGGAAAGCAATGGGAAGCTTCCGCATTTATTTATCCCAAGAAGAATAGTATTACAAATAACTGCATGATGAGTTTTTCTCCCGTAAAAAATTCCGGACGTAAACTATCCCCCCAATCGGATGTCCGGGTGGGGGATACAGGAGAAGGACGATTCATGCCAGAACATGATAAAGAAGAAAGAAGACTGACGACTGCAACTGGAACTGGAGCTACTCTGCAGCCAGGTAAGTTGGAAAATTTGAAGAAAGCAATAAGAACAAACAGAGTGGATGTGATGGGAATATCAGGAGGGAGGTGGGAAAATAGTGGGGAGTTGCAAAAGGAGGCTAGCAATAGCGAAGGAAGTTTTTAATAGAAAAAGGAACATCTTCTGCGGACCTTTGGGAAAAGAACTAAGAAAGATAGTAAAGTGCTTCGTATGGAGTTTAGCATTTTGTAGAGCAGAAATATGGACATTACGACGAAGTGAAGAGAAGAGAATAAAAGGATTTGAAATGTAGATTTGGAGAAGAATGGAACATGAGAATTGGACAGACAGAATAAGAAATGAAGCTGTGTTGGAAAGAGAGGGTGAAGAAAGAATGATGTTGAAAATGATCAGGAAGGGGAAAAGGAATTGGTTGGGTCATTGGCTGAGAAGACACTGCCAACTGAAGGATGCAATGGAAGGAAAGGAGAAAGGGAGAAGAGTTGGGGGCAGAAAAAGATCTGAGATGATAGACGAGAATAAGATATATGGATCATATGAGGAAACAAACAGGCAGGCAGAAAATAGGAAAGATTGGAGAACGCTGGGTTTGCAGTGGAAAACCTGGACTTGGGAGAACAATGAATGAATGAATGAATGAATGACTGAATGTATTTTTTGTTACGGTTAAAGACCGCAGATTATGTAGAGGAAGCTATTGCATATCTGGCGAGGATAAAGCAATTTTGTGCATTAATCAATGCAATTGCCCACTTTCTACTGTACTATTTCATCTTCAAGTTTTTTTATTGTAAAAATCGGAGATATGCTTCCCCTTTACCATTTTTGATATCTTCATTCGATTTTGGTATGCCTTTTTTTCTCTTTTGCCTATAATTTTTAGGGCACTAAATTCAAATGCAGCCTTTTTTAAATATATGTAAAGTTATTTCATTCTTCTTCTATGTTTCCAGAAATTTTGATTTGTTGAAGGTGTTCCTTTATTCTACATTCATAAAGCCATTGAATACTACTATCTCTCAATAAAGCTATTTTAAATATAGACCTAAGCCTATTATTTTCTTGCTTGAAATTTTTATTCTTTCTTTTATTCCATGGTTATGGTATTCTAATAGGGGATACAACTAAATGATAATCCGTGTCTAATTCTTATATTTCAAAGTGTTTAATATAAACAATTGAATGCTTTGTTGACGTGAAGACACTTCGAGATATACGAGTAGCTTCTAACCACATAACTTATCCTTTTCATTTGGAAATTTGAGAACTGTAACATAACACTCTCACTTATAGCACTCTGGTAATTGCTGGTACACAATCACACAACATTTAGGAGCCATCTGTGAATAAAAGAATATGGATAAATTAATTTCATTTTAAATGAAAGTCTAAACTTCCATCATTTCAGTTACCTGAATGTATTTTTCTTTTAGGTTATACTGTACCTATACTAGAAGTAACCGTTACTATGCGATTCATCTTTTCATTCCTTTTCAGACTTCACTTTTATGATTCACTTATTTTTAATAGTTTGGAGACGTACAAGTTACCATACTACTGTCCGTCCGAGTGGTTATTTCGCAGGGTCGTCCAAACAGGGGAAATCACATAGCAGTTAGGCCTACTTACTTAACCGTGCCCTTTCTTTTAAATTATTTTAAACAGTTGCATAATACTACGTAAATTTCCAATTCTGTACAGCAAATATTTGCAGAGAAGAGTATCCACTAGTTCTTACAGAGAGGACAGGAGAAACATTTGGGGCAAACCGGGATGCGACATAAGCATTCGGCTGGACAGTAGCTACCCATTTGTCCTCTTCGTAGTTACCAATCAGTGTATTACGAAGATTTTAACCAAGAATTACACTTCCTTTTAGATCGACAAGAAGAAAATGACAAGATGGAAACGCCGATGATGGTGGAGGCTTCGAGCAGCGACCAACAGCGGGCATTTAACAACTGGAATGCGGAGTGGGAGAAGAGAGTCAGGCAGGGGGACCCGCAGAATCTGAAGAATTTGGAGGCTGGACTTCATTATTTCCAATTCGATAGCCGGGAAGGTACAGTAACTGTTTACATCCCGAAGTATATAATTGCTTTCAGCTATGCACAAGCAGCTCGTGGATACCCAGAGTAGCGCAATCAGCTAATCGGCTGCCATTGTTATTCCATTTCAACACTCTTGGGATAGGAATATTTAAAGTAAAGCTCAATTTAGGCAGTGTCCGTGGCCCTTAAAATTAAGAGTAGGTTATTTGATTCTGACTTAGACTATATTATTTCATTCCTATACAACTGTAGCATATACGACAAATAGCGAGCGCTGCGCTGGAATTGCAATGACTGATTTGTCGGTTTTCCGGCGCAAAGGATTGTGGTACTCTGGATATCTACGGACTCTGTGCACAAGTTCAGGAGACTTGAATTCTTATTAGTAGCGAATATGGCATTTATCCAGAGATGTCATGTAACCAGTTCTCACTAGTCGCCCGTTTCACTTGTTGAATTAGTCACAATTCGTAGAATCTATTCTTAAATGTTTGAAGTTTAAAATACATTAGGTTCTTGAGAGAAAGCAAGAACATTAAACATTTTAACATGAAATTCTCTAGCTTTTTAATATGACAGTAAATATAATCGTATCATATTTTTAAATCGTTGTTTCTTAACCAAGTGTGCAGACAGTCAGAGGAGGAATACAATATCGACGGCCCATTTAGAAAAGAAAACAACTCAAAATTTAAAGTTTTGAGAAACCTGAATTTTGAAGCTTCATGTTATTGTGAAAAATCATCAAAGGATTGTTGAACTTAATCCAAATTGAAATCATGGAAATAGGCCTACGTAGATAAATTAACATGGAACAACCTAAAGCTTAGTATTCATATCATGAAATAATGTTATTTAATTACTCTGTCTATTTAGAATCCCCTATAGAAGATTTCACTTTAAGAAAAAAGCATTGAACATATGGGGCTATTCCATCAAATGACCAGTTGCCATAGAAACGTCTACCTATCACATAGCTTGTACAATGTACAGAGCGATCCAAAAGTAGCGCACATCTTAATATGTTTCTATGGATGAATAAATGGGTAGACCTTATTATAACAATTTTTTTGGTATACCGTCTGTATTTATGTCCTAATACGTTCACATATATTTATAAAGATGAATTTGTTACATTTACTTACATCAGGTTTAACTTAAGTTACATCATTTTTCACAACATATGCTGAAAATTGCAGCCCCGTTCAGTAACGCATGTATAGCTCGCGCAAGGAACGATTACCGAAAAGCAATGGTGGCGTTGCTGTCTGTTTTGACGTGTGTATGTAGGCACGCCGAGGGGGCGAGAAATGCTGGCCGATTGAAGTACTGTCTCTTCCAACAAGATGAACATATGAGGACACAGTTGTGGAAGTGAAGAACGTAGCAAGAGAAAAATTTGAAGCTAATTAAACGTGTAACATATGTTTATGAATGAAATAATAATACCGTGCGATACAAGTCACGTATTCACATGCAACGGAACAAACTAAAGTCGTGATGTAACTATCATAACGCAAGACTCATTCTATAGATGTCATTTCTCTTCTGACTGTACTCTTGAATATCATTTAATCTATCTCATGACCTTTCCTGTTCGCCGCTCTTCCTTATCGCATTGTTTCATTCGCATTCCTTCCTTCGGTATTCTCTACTTGCGAGACCTATACCACGGTAGGTAGGCTATAACACGGTACTCGCCACGCGCAGACTACGAGGCAAGCCCCGCCCTTCTCTACGTCATCCGTTGTACAAAGTGTGAAAGCTTACGCGCCACAGACATGCATTAAAAACGGAGGAAAACAGTAACACTATAATATATGCATACACGCAGCAAAATACAATGAGCACTATTACTTAAAACATTGGCGTCTGGCTATGGAAATCTCCATAGTTAGGTGTCAGCTGTAGGTGTCGGGGGCCACGGAGATTTCTGGTTTTACGTAAGGGTTTGTTTTGTCATATGTCAACTTTTGTAGATTAAGTCACAGGCTTTTAATTGTCGTAACATATTATTGAATAGGAAGTTTCTTATTACCTTTGGATCCTTCTCCCCTCCTTCCCCTAAAAATTTATAGCATACAGACACATTCACAAACCGTCAATAAAATTTCAGTTGAAACTGTCCCTGAATGAGGAAATTATTCTTTAGAGAAGCCGTCTAAGAGTATGGACATGCAATTCTGGAAAATTAGTAAAACACGGCATTCTCGTGAGAATGGTAAGTGAGGTCATAACAACGTATATGTAACATGGAAATATACTCATATGCTACTGAAGGAAAGAGATTAGAAATAGACACGATATACACTTTCTGGAACCGAACTTCTATCTACGGCATTTTCTTGAAAGAAAGACAAGGGTTTACGGAACAATAAGAAGCAACAGAGAGCTTCCGAAGTCTTTCGTTGAAGATGAAAATAATTTAACAGTAGAAGAGAGCATATTATATAGGGAGGATGGCGTCTTCTTTAGATTTCGAAATACGAAAGAAGAGAGGAGTTAGGATGGCCAGCACTTTGTACTTGGTGACACTAGGAAGAAAGGAAAATGCTAGAGGAGGCTGTGTGAAAGCTCTCTTGCATCATTCAATAGAACAAATATGTACACAGAGTAAGTCAATATCTGTTCTACTATTCAATTCTGAGAAAAACTATAAAATGGAGCAGAAAAGTTGTGTTGTGATTCCTAAACTGTGCTTTAGGATCTATAAATTAAAAACTCTGACATGAAGCTGTTATATAAGAATAGGTCTATCTTGCTGGAAACAGCTAGCTACTGACGGAAATGATTTAATCTAGATGTCATAAGATACTTGTAGTTGTCTCTCTTCAGTTCCTCAAACAGACCTCGAACACTCTTTATAAAAATCAAAAATCCTTTCTGAAATGGCAAAATAACTTTCTTACCACTACACGCATTAAGTTGAACAATTGAAATAATTAATCTTAAACTTGATCCTGTTTTTGAGTTTCTATGCCGTAGATGATCTTTAAATTATATTTAGTGGCTGGCTAGAGTTCAACACATCGAATCCATCATTAACACATTTTATGAATTCTGATACATGCTTTTCTTCGGGAATAAGGTGCAAAATGGTTTTGGATATTGTATTAGAAAGAACTTCTGCGACCTTTCTTACATTTTGCTTCTCCATTCCACACAGAGTTAAATGATCATTTTGTATCTTGTATGTGTATTTCAGATCTCTTTTGTTGTAATTCAGAAGTTTTAAAAATGTATTCTCATTCACAAATTTCAAAACCACTATCAAGATGATCGTTTCTTAAGAATTTCAGCGCATGTGGCACATCACAAAAAGCCCATATACTTATTTCAGGAATGTTAGTATTCTGAAATTGGGTTTTATTTTGGACACGACCCAACTTTAACAGAATCCACATATTACGCGGCCCCATGTCATTTACGAATCCTCTCATCCTTAGGCCTATATTCTTCAATTCATATACAGCAGTATGAAGAATGGCAGGGGTTACTGCGCTGTCGGATCGTAAAATATTATCTATAAGAATGCGTATCATCATTTCCCACGGGGCGTGAAACGCTTCTGTCAAGTACGCTTTCGTAAGCCACTATCCATGTGAACGCGGTGTAGTAAGCTTGCCGGTGACGTCAAAAGCTCACGATTCGGTCGTGACGGGATCAAACATGTTTGATTTTCAGTCGTAAGCCGCCTGGCTTTAGTGAAGCAAGATGTCTTGTTAGCTTTGTTTTTAGATTTAGTAAGAGTGATACAATACAATTTTTGGAACTATAGGTATCAAATAAAACATGTTCTGTACAATCCAACATTGGGCGAGTATCGGGATCGTGATAAACAAGCAGCAGCGGATAAACGAATGTCTGCTACCCTAAATATACCAACATTTGGACCGAAGGAATTTATAATGAAATTTAAAAACTTGAAAAGTTTTTTGCCAGGAAATGAGGAAAATTTCTGAGAGTGAGAGATCAGAAAAGTCTACCGATGAGATCTACAAACCTAAAGCTGCCTGGTTAATGAAAATAAACTATTTCAAGTGACATTCTAGTTCTGTTTTGGCAGTTATTGTTTGTTTCATACAGTTTTTGTGTCATATTTTGTTATAAGAAGTCGAACTCGCTCAAACAAATCTTCAAATTGTACCTCTGTCATTCTTAACGAATTTTTGAAATCCTCAGGATGATTTTTAAGTTCTCCTTCAATAAATCTTCAAGCTCCCAAAGCTTTGCGTTGTAGTGTCCACTGCCTAACCCACCATCTCCTTCTCTTGTGTTTTCTTCTTTGCAAGAAACGATTTCATTCGCTGAAACTGAACATATAACCCAGCCGTCGGCAATTTTGTACTCGCGATGACATCACTGGACTCAAGCCGCAGTACGTAAGATGTAATATTAGTCGAGGAGTATAGAGCACTCCGTTCGGATCCCAGTGGCGGACTCTCAACCCAATCATCTGACGTAGACTACACAATATTGTTTTATAGATGAACAGATTGTATTGTATTTCACCTTTATGTTTGCTGTGCTACAACAACCTAGGAAAATACTTCACAAATTGCCACTCTTAATACAACTCGTAAATTTTCGTCTGCTAGTCACGATCTTTGTTTAGATTTTACAAGTTTTCGTTCAGAAAAAAATTGTTCGGAAATATATCGAATGTAGAGACAAACATAGCGGCTATGTAGGGTCGCGGCAGGCAACCTATGATAATACTATAGATATTTTCTATGGAGAGCATTTTAAATAATTCTAAGCCAGTCTGGTGTGTTATACAATGACAACGTTTAATGTCCTCACTTATTTCCAGCTCTCTTAATATCACGTTAGTCCACCTAGTAGACTTTTTTAAAGTCGTATTTCGAGTCCCGTATGTTACTATAGATACTAATTACTTTCTGTTCAGATTCGTTTCTTCTATATATTTTCTTCATGCTTGGCATAACTTTTCTCTTATTGTATTTCCTTCGAGTGTAATGACATCAAGCAAATATTCTTATACAGAGAGATAATTCGTAACTCCGCGGATGAACATTACCATTTATACTGCATCAATATCTGTGTTTTCACCTGAAACGAGAGATTAGACCACTGTTCATGCATCTTTGATTTTATTTCTCGTTCAGCTAGTGTTTCAATATCCCTTATCCTCCTTTGTAATGTCTGTGTGGATAATTTCATACTGTTAAAAACATCAGATTATTCGGGACAAATAATGTTAGCAACTTTATTCTGACATGTTTTAATGAATTGTCTTTTATTTTAGCACTTCAATGATTTTGCAATTTGTATGTATGTATTGCGAGTAATTTTACGGCTGTCGCCGTCTCCCGCTTCTCAACTTCCAGGTACTCCGGTTTTGACAATCGCCCATTTGTAGACCCCTGCAGACCATATCCTCCTGAACCTCCTCGCTCCATTTCTTCATTGGCCTTCCTCTTCTCTTTTTTTCCGGGGGAGTCCAGTTGAAGACCTTATTAGGCCAGCGGTCGGCTGACATTCCCTGGAGATGCCCATACCATATCAGGCGTTTAGTTTCCACTGATTGTAAGATATCTCCTGATACCTGCATTATATTTCGGACATCCTGATTCCTAATGTGGTCCATCCTCGAAACTTGACAACTACGGCGCCAGTAATCCATTTTTAGAGCCAACAATTTCTTCTTCATCCTGTCTCTCATTTCCCAAGTTTCAGATCCATAGGTACATATACTTTCTATTATAGTTTTATATATACTTGTCTTAGTTTTCCTTGTTACCTTGTCATTCCACAGGAGTGTATTTAATTGTCTTATGGCCCGCTTTCCTTGGCCAATCTTATTATTATCTTCATCACTTTTGGCCTGACTGTTGAGGGTAACACCCAAATATTTGAATGATTCAGAATTTTCTATTTGTGTATCCCCAGTATCTAAATTTACCTTGCTGCGACTACCCACAACCATGTATTTTATTTTCTTGAAATTAATTGATAGCCCCCCTTCCTTATTTTGCGATTTCCAAAGCAATAATATAACTTGCATGGAGTTCCCTTTGACTCAGTTTGTTCCATCATAATTTAATACTGGAACTGTTATTTGAATTTCGTTCTTCTATATTTTAATTGCTTGACTCCGTCTAGCCCTACGAAAAGAAAATTATTTTTATACTTATTTTCTACTGCATACATTTCCGTTTACAATTACATTGGATATGTTCATGCTTACCTATGATTTCGTGATAATCTTATGACGTGTCGTAATGTCGCTAGATGTTTGATTTTTAAGTGTCTATTATAATTTTAGAACAGAAGAGGCGTCTACATTGTCACCATATGCACACCTACTGTTCCTCCCATTCTTCCTTAAACACACGTTTCCGAACAGACGTTGAAGGTTTTGAGAAAGAAACAATCTAATATAATCAGGTATCCACTGATAGATGTCTGTGTACTGGAGTTGTAGGGGAGTTGATTGGAAGGGAGAGAGTGAAGCAAAGACAGTTTACTGCGCTGCCCCTTCGACAGCACTATTGCTAATGATCACGATGACATTTTCTCCGATCCCTGCCATACATTCTTCAGCAACTAACCATGGCTACGTCTCGACTGACTACTTTGTCCTTCCGTGTGAACGGACCACGCTTTCCAGCAAGAAGGAACTGGCGTGGAGCAATCACGATATTTTTAAATTGACGCGAGCGTTTCACGCCCCGTGGGTACACAAGCCTGCTAAACAGTCAAATGTATTGTCGTAAGAAATGCTATGCTGCACTTGCATTTATTATTATTATTATTATTATTATTATTATTATTATTATTATTATTATTATTATGTCTTTTTCCATGTCAATCGTATTATTTATATTATATTTTAAGATCTCAAAACTAAAAGAGATCAAACCTACATGCATTTTATGGTGAAGAGATGCCTTTGTAATGTTCGAGGAGAAGGTAATGGATATTTAAGTTGTCTTTTAAAATCATAGGCGTTTTAGACAGAGCTCGTAACGTGACTGCTACAGCAACATCTTCGACTTTTTCCCCCTTCAAGTTACTGCTCTTCTAGTTATTAATACGGATTTTTTTGAGGACTGAAAATGGAGGATAATTTAATACTTTCATTTTCAAAAGTCTTAATACGGGCTTCTAAGTGCATATTTTCATGTTTTAATTCCTTCAAAGTTTCTTCTAGCTCTGTAATTTGGTCCGAAAGCATCTCATTTTCGGATTTCAACAATTTTTTTTAAAAAATATCAATTTTTTCGTGTCAGAGATACTAGGATTAGTGAACACTTGTTCATTTCCATTATTAATTGCAGGACAATAATTTTCTCCCGTGTTCGAGACGCTGGAATCCAACACATTTTCTAGGATCTTTTTGTTATTTCTCCTCTCCATGCGTTGGGTCCGGCGTTCTGAAGGATCATTATTTGATTCGGGATTAGAATTCGGTATAGGCCTATTTAGATGGGGTTCAGCTCATTCACGTAATATCCATTTATGTTTCAAAGTTGGAAGCTCCGTTTTAAGATCCCTTTCATAATAATTTTCACCAAAATGATAAGATCAGACTGTTGCGTTTTCTTCATTGAAAGAATCTTCCCTTTTACACAAATATGCCCATCTTTTCCTACGCACATCTTATTTAGGGAATCTGTGGAAAGTGATACTCGCGCGGGCAGAAATCCTTGTTGTAGGCTGTTTGAGCAGGTAGCAATAGCGCATACAAAAGGCATTTTTTCTTGTTTTGTTTTCGCAATAGCTACTTTCAATAGTACGTCATAATGTTAGTCCTTAGAACTAGACCAATTAAATTTATATTTCAGTTATGCAATATACGGTCGTAGGACATATTTTGACTGAGAAAGATAGCATAAACATTATTTATATTAACATTTTCCAGAAATTATTATTAAAACAAATGACCTTATGATGAAACTTACTTGTATGTACAGAATGAAGTAGCTCTATTAAACCTAACACAAAAATATGTACAATCACTATTTACAAACACAAAAAACAAACAATTTTCACTCAAACCCTCAAACTACTGTAAGACTGGTAATCCCCGCCACTTGGAGTGTACAGTACGATTATTTAGTCCTGACAGTCGCCGGAGATGTGCGCCTAGATCAGGCGAATCCATTTAGTTACGCCAAGGGGTGTATGGGTTATTCATTCGCTTGCCTTCGAAGCGATCGGGATGTCATGCGTGCAGTGGAGCGGCATGTTTCCAGTACAATTAAGCTGTACTGCATTCCTTTACCGACCGCTCGCCCTTATCTCTACTCCGGAACTTTTCCCCTCTTTCGCGTCGCTGAGCTGTCAGGACTAAATAAGCGGTCTGTACAACGGCTGACGCCAGAGACAGAGTTTGCTACCGCGCATCCAGTTCATGACATGTACCGTGTTATACTTACAGTGGCATGTACGAACTATTTTTACCATGTTTGCGGCCACTTTTTTGAGCACGCGTACACTGATGTTGTTAATCTCCGTTGTTATGGTACTCTTTAGTTCCTCCAGAGTGTGCGGTCTGTTTTTGTATACCCTTCCTTTAAGATAACCCCACATAAAGAAATCTGGGGACGTCAAATAGGAGGTCATGGACGCTACAATCCTCGAAAAATGATACGCTCACCCAAAAGCTCACGCAAAAACTGCATGGTTTCATTAGATGTGTGACATATGGCACTGTCCTGCTGGAACCAACAATCACATTCATCACTGTCAAGAAGCGCAATAAACTGTATAATGATATCTATGTACACAACACTGGGCACTGTAGTTTCAAAGAAAGTGGAGCCCACTATACGACGACGTGAAACGGCACACTACACTCCAATTTCTTTAGAGTGTAAGGGGGTTTCATGGAACACACGTGGATTTTCGGTGGACCAAATTCGAGAGTTTTGACTGTTCATGTAACCACTAAGGTGAAACCACGCCTCACCTGTGAAGAACACACGGTCAAGCTCTGCAATTCCATGGTTGTCAACTAATGACCGCAACCATGTAAGCTACAGTACACTACGCGATTTTGTTTATTAGGCTCCTTGAATTCTTGAACACTGCGTACATGGTAAGCACGAAAATGTAACCGCTTCATCGCTCTCTGAGCACTTCCACATGAACTCTAAGAGTGGAGCTCAGAGTCTCCGCGAACGTTTTGAAGGCGAACGCTCCATCACATTTCTCACCTCAGCCAGTTTAGCAGGAGTTAAAATGGCCGGTCTCCCGGTTCTCTTCTTGTCTGCAACTGATCCACATTCCCTGAAACTGACGATTACTCTCGTTATGGTCGAATTGTTGGGCACTACCACATCCGGATAATTCGTCTACAACACGTGTACAAGGACGACTGGAAAAATAATGTTCAACAACGAAACCTCGTTGCTCTTTGGAAAACGACATGTTTGCCGAGCAATAAACAAAGAACTATTGCAAGCGTCAGTGTATACATACACATCACAATGACGACAAGGTTTGTTGCTGTTAATACCCATGATGCGGTAGCCGATAGCACTTTCCAACTGCATTACTCAATATAGACACCATAATTTTAATGTGAGCGACTTTTGGAGCGCTCGTATTAGGCAAGACCCATAGGCCTATAATCAATGCTTTTTTCTTAACGTGAAATCCTCTATAATTACTTTCTTCTCACAAGATCTGGGAGTTATCTTCGGCATGGAGTTCCACCTCCTTGGCCATCAAATATCTTCATTGAGTCATTCCACTTCAAACAGGACAAATATAAAGGAAATTTAACCTTGATGTTTTTTATTTCTGTCAAATTTTTTGTTCGATTGAAGGAACAAAAATAAAATTCAAGGGATACAGGGTTACATACAATCTGTGAAATCATATCTTTGTAATTTCTCAGTCGTAGATTGGCTGTTAATTTCGCAATGTTTCCACCATCAATTAACAACTTTATATTCTCATGATGACCACACACATACAGACTGAATGAGTACTACTCGCTCCAGGAAGCACACATTGTTTTGGTCTTAGTTCCGCAAATTTTTAAAAACTAATTTGTATGTCTGAATATTTAACCTTAAAAGCTCAAAATGTTTCTTTTAAATCTGATAACAATAATCTTTTCTGTTTCTGTACTTTGTGGCCGTCTTCTTTTACAGAAACGAAGTTTTACTTTCTCGCCATGATGCGACTTATATCATTATTAGTGTAATGGTCAATTAAGTACTTTTTCCACTATGGATGTGTCTAAAGTTTATCCAATTCTAGATTCTGGATTTGAAAGAATTCCCCTCTCTGCAGCTAAGTTTTTTGCAACACTGATCATGTGATTAGATGCATCACAGTGTTCCCTAATTTTACTGTATGACCACTCTTCAAATATATAGTATTGACAGAAGTCAATAGTGTTTCCGAAACACTCTGGTAGCTTATTAATTATGTCACCGCTACTCTTCTCATCTGGTGTTGTTTCTACTTCCTTTTTTCTCAACGCGAAAAATCTTTTCCTTATGTGTCTGTTTTATTTTCTGATATTTCTGTTAGGGATAATTCTTCTGTGATAATTTCTTCTTCTTAATTGATGTCTCACCCTTGACATCAAACTTTCATTAAAATTATCAATGTCCGTCACTGACACCTCTGACACCTCTGAATTATTTATCAATTTCCGAATTGCCTGTTGTTTCTTCTTCAATGTTCTGGACACTAGAACCGCCTAAGATATCAACACTGCTGGTTTGAACAGCACTTGATTCACTAATATTTGACATTAACAAAATTTTCTTACGACAATTTTCACAAATCCTAAGATTGTACGACAACTTAATGTGTTGCATTTTCAATTTTTAAGCATGTTGGAAGTCACGCACCTTAATTTCCCTTTCTTAAACCTACGACTATGATTGCTTATTTTGAAAGGATTAAAACACTGATCATGTCTAGGTTCTGTTATTACTCATTGTGATTAGCCTACACACTAATTGCACCAACTAAAAACAATAACAGAAACTATGCCACACACACTCGCGGTAATACTATAGTACAGTGTTATTAATGCCCTAACGTTTGAAAATCTCGGAACAAACTGAAGAGAATTCATTCCGCCTTGGACCTGGATTAGGTATGGTATTGTATATCCCAGCCAATCTTCTCCAGACATAAACAAAGAGGACTGACAGTCGCCAGTGTGATGTCGCATGCCAGACTTCAGCCAACAGTTAACAGTGTGCCGCTACAAGGGATTAAGAGCGCAACAGAGCTCTATGCGCGTATTTATTTAGTATTTTTTTACTCTGTCATTTATTGCTTTTCCACTATGAAATTTTGGTCTACTTACACATAATTAAATGGAGAACATGCTGATAATTTAAAAATGGTATTCTAAGTTTGCTAACATTATGAACAACAAAATTAACCTATATAATAATTATGGCATAAAGTACTGTGAATACATAAAAATGGAAAGTGATTATACACAGGCTAAAAGCCTGATATTTAACCTTCCAAATGAAACTAACCTCGATTTCATACGATACACATAATGGGAGAAACGAATGTTTGTATATGCCAATGTGTACAATTTTTCAATAATTTTGATGCTGTATAGATCTCAAAATAACCAGAACTGGGGCCAAGAAAAATAATATGGGTCTCTTATTTTTACCCTTAGAAAGCATACAAGAAGTTTCAAACAATTCTAAAAATATGAGATCAAAAATTTGTCTGGTCTGACGTGGAATGACTCCATTGCATATAAAGCCGACACCTTTACATTTATACTTTGCTCCAAAACATGACGCCCTTCCTTAACACCTTTCACCACTTAACTGTAGAAACGAGCAAGGGGTAAAATTTACAAGCGTCTAGCTGTAGCAAACAGGAGTCTCAATTTCTGCGTGTCTGATTGGGTCGGGAGAGATTGGTCGAGATCGGTCGTCTGCCGTTGTAAGAGCCATCTCGTGTATGTGTATATATACGCGTATTAGACTGTGGTCTATATCGTGTAGGCCAATGCCATCATCCTGGCGGCAGCCTTCGAAATCTCATAGAATTGTCTGTGTTTTTTCTGTAATTTGTTAAATTTGTTTCTCTATTTATTTGTGCTATTTAGATGTGTATTGATATAATGTAACTAGTAATAACCATACTTTTTATGTAAGTTTTGTGGTTCCTCAGTTTTCTTATAAACGTAATGTACAAACTCATAAGAAAGTAAAGCATGTTGTGAAAGTAAGCAAGTCCTTCAAGTGCGATTATTATGACGCGCAGTTCAATCATGTGAAGAATCTTAAAAGGCATGAAATTAAAAAAAAAAAAAAAAAACATAATATTGTATATAATAGGTTTAAAAGTGACAAAATCTTTAAATGTGAAATGTGTGATGCTCAGTAATCAAGAAAACAAACTCTGAAATAACACGAAAGTCAGGTGCATCAGTTAGAAGCAGTGACGCGTAAGAATGTATCAAAACATCATTGCTCTCTTTGTTCATATGAAACAACCAAATATGAATGATTCAAACATTATAATGAAATTCATAATATATCACAACTAAATCGGAAACATTTCTAAACTTAGAAGAAGTTCATAAATGGAAGAAAAACACAGAAGTGGAGACCAGAGAAAACTTTATATACAGTAAGTTAGAGCGTGTCAGAAAACAGCAAGTAACATTAAGCATCACTATTTTTCCTGTTACCACAGTTGAGTATTACATGCCTACGTGAAACAGACAAAGGCATATATACAAATACAGGGCAGCAAAAATTAATGCTTTTTGTCCGGCCAGTATGAAAATAAGAGAGTTGGAAGTTATAATTTACGGACACACATGTTGGGCATGGAAGTGACCTTGGCCATTTGTTTCTCTCTTCTTCTCAGCGCCTGGAAACAGCCAGTAAGATAGCTAACAAGATACCATTTGACACCATATTGAATGAGATACGAGACTCTGTCACAGAATCCAGTTTAGAAACAGTACATCTCTTAACTAAAAAGGACTGTATAATACTGAGAAAGCCTTCAATCTTTCGGAAGAGGGGATGCGTAATGCTGGATACAGGAAGTTACAGAAAGCAGTGATCAGTGTATTCTGTATTATAAGTAGGGAAAGGAAGTTCATGTATTTGCATATTTATTCTCTATCATTGTTTGAATATGCTGAAAGATTATCTACATGAATCACACATTTCTGAATACAATTATATTACTTTTATTGTGCATTAATGTGCATATTTTGCCTCTATTTATAAAAGCATCATATTTTAACATTTATGCAGGGAACCTGCTTATTATGTATGTTTATTTGTCTTTCCCTCATTTTTAAAAGTATGTAACCTTGTAAACACGACTAATTTATGTTTATGAATTTTGAACATAACGATGGCGCCCCCATAGGGAGCCTCTTGAGTTAGCAATTAGTATTCCTTTACTGCAGTCTTGAGCAGATTTCGATAGAACAATATCCAGTTTAACATCAGTTGCAAAAAAATGTAGGAGATAAAGTGAATGAGAAAACAGCAAATATTCTTTCCAAAAACCCTGGATATTATCAACTTAAAGAAATTCAAGATATTCTCGAAGGAAAAACACCCCAAAAACCAACAAAATGTTCTGTAGAACAGCTCACAGCTTTTGTGCAAGCCCTTCTTACTTCTTGTGACGTAGAACGAAATTTATCGCGCTACAAAGCTATGCTTAGAGACAACAGGCAAAGAATGACAACAGAAAACATACGACACTGCTTAGTTGTGAACTGTAACAGCATAAATGGAACATTCAGCAATGAGGCTAGCATTTCAAAATCCATAGACTAAACGTAAGTTACCTATACCTTATTATTCTGTTAAAATAATCTCAGAGTGATAATGAATACTTTGTAGCATATTTATCAACAATTTTTACGGCATAAATGCATACATATTCTTCACATTTTTAGGGCATGAACTTCCTTTCCCTGATTATAAGCCACAAGGAACTGCTCCTGACATGACAGCACATTTTTTGAAAGAAGAAGATTTTGTTCTTGTAATACAAAGCCCAGGGAGAAATTTAAAAAACATATGGCTCAGAGAAAGTAATAATTGAGGGCTTTGCCGGAAGAAAGGCGGATAGACCTATATGCCCTTCTTCGGAAAAACGGTTTAAAATGTAGTGAATAATTCGCTAATTATAATAGCGGAATTTTGTTTTGATTGTACTGTACATACCTGCAGGACAGGGCTGCATGCGTGTATAACATTTTATTCAGGTGCGTTTTAAAATCTTAGATTGCATGTATCTCATTTAGCCATATTGACGTATACGCCCTTTTTCCGGCAAATCCCTCAATTATTGATGGTAGGGCCTACCCATGGTATGGGTGATTATGGATTTCAACTTATCGCAATAATGACAGTTGATGAAATGAATCAGGGATTTCCAGGGACTTTCTTAATATCTAATAGGACAGATGAAAATGTGCTATCTTTTGTTTTTTAATTGTGTTAAACAAGAAATTGGTATCCTGGCCACAAAATCTTCATGAGTGACATGAAAGAAGAATTTTATAAAGGTTTACGAAAATGTCCAGCTTTGGCATCAAATTTTTTGGATTAGGACTCTAAATTATACCGGGAAGCTAGAAGGCGAATGAAGAACTTCCAAGTGCCTGGGCAATAGATATTACTACAGTGCGAGCGAGAAGTTTCTCCGCAGTGCTTCTGTAGCCACGGTGCAGCCGAGAGTCCACCAGGCAGAGAATTCAAGTGGCAGCACTGGCCGCTAAGCATATGATTGACTGGGGATGTGAGGTTGTCAAACCGGAATTAATGGGAAAATGTCAACTTTCTACAAGATTACGTACCAGCTGTCTACAGCATTACTACAACTAATGGAGCTGCGGAGGGACTTTTGGATCGCACTGTATAAAGCTTGGGTAACTGCGATGGGCCCTCCCGATAAACGCTTGTTTTACACCTGGCACATCGAAAAAGTATGGAGTAAGAACATTAGGAATAAAATAAACGATTTAACCTAGCAGGCAGTAACATACAAGTATTTACGAGTTCTTCACACAGAAAATGACGAGAACACTTATGCTAAACTTTTGGTAGGAATCCTTCAGTATTTAACAGGTGATACTGAATTATCATTATTTTTTTAATATTTTACTACTACTGCATGAAGAACGTAGTGTGTTGGGCCTGCTGCCGTAGGAAATAATTGTGGTATAGATATTAATATGCACATAGAACGGATGCAACGTAGTGCTCTAAAGCACATATACCTACACTGTAAAAAAAAACAAGAAGACTAGACAAAGACATATCAACTCTCATGAAATTAACCAGAGATAGACTATTCGACAGACTGACCGTTTTGAACAAAAGAGAAATACAAAAACAAATCTGATATGAGCAAGCCAATCCGCAAAGAAGTTCTAAATATTTCTCTGTCACTTTTGCAAAGAAAGGAAACAGATCAATAAAATATATGTACAGTTCATGTTTCTTTAGTGTTGTTGTTTGTTTGTTATTTAGTAATATTGTATTTGTTAAATTCGTTTCTTCATAAGACAGTTTATTCATTTTATCCTGACATTATCTATGGGTGGCAAGATTTATATACAGTGATGTACAGTTCAGCAGTGTAAAGTGAAAAACTGGTATCTACACATTCATTTGTAGATTGGATTTAAATGGTGAGTGACCTATATGGTATTTCATAACATACTATTAATGATGTTCTTATATTAATTATTTATGTTGGATTTAATCAATTTTTGTGGGGATATTCATATTATGTTAGTACAATATAGGAACCTTACATGCAGGAAACAAGCATCGAACCAAAATCACACATGCGCGACTGATTTCACTCGACCCAACAGTACAATCGTTAATGTTTTATTGTGCAATCATTACTTATTAATTATAAATAAGATACATTTTAGAAGTGTAGGTCTAAAAGCAATTGGCGTACAAATGTATGTAACACTTATTATACCACTACACCTATTCATTTCAAGAGAAACACAATATCTGAGACTTAGAATAAATCGATGCCTAATGTCAAAGGACACTAACTCCAAAATCACAACTTTACAGGGGAGGCAAAAAACAGTTTAATTGTGTACATTTTATTGTTACTGCTTTAATTTAAGAGATATGTTGATAAAATTTAAATCATATATACTGTATATATATCAAATATAAACCTAAAGACAATACAATACAGTACATATTTTCTATAAATATTTTAGTATTGTCTTAAAAATTAACACATTTTGGAGATAGTGTTCTTTGTTACTAACGAAGCTTTCAATTTAGTAGACAGTGTTAAAAATAAATGCCAAAATATTGAATTTAAACATTTTAATAAAAAATTATAGCTATTTGACAATGCAAATTAATAAATTTAATTATTGTGGTGAGCAGCAAATATCAATTTCTTCTTCTTCATAAAGGAATATTATCTAAACTTAGAACATATAAGTAAGATTATAAAAATACCAGTTAATATTATTTACGCAGCATAAAAGCATAATATTATCATTATTAGATCAATTTATACTATTATCTGAAATAATAATTTTAACAGTGCATTTATAAAATAATAAAAGAGCAAAGTTATCTTCATTTTTACATTGCATTTTAGAACATCAGTGTTTTTAAATATTGCTAATGTTACTTTAATATACCACAGCTGATGAGGGTTTGGACGAAAAAGTTATTCAATTAATGATCAATTTATTTAAAAAATAATGAATTCTACAAATTCAGTTCATTTAAAAGTCTGTCTGCACGTAATGAAAAGAAAACACACACTTAACTCAGAATTTGTGCCCTAAATGACATTGAATAAAATTATAATATGAATATATTATATTATATTTGATTCAGTATTTTATGTTTTGAATAGTATCAATATCTACACCTCTCATATAAAAATTTGAAATTTCCTCTTAATTTTATAATCACTCATTGCTCTTCATTTTGAGTACTGTATCTTATATTACGATTTCCTGTTCTCCATTTTTAAACTATTGTAAAAGAATTGGTAATTTCCTGGTAAAATATTCTGTTTACACAGTTGCAATAGATTTTTAATTTTCTAATCTTGTATATTTTTAGTGCTCCTTGATGCTTTGGTTTAAGCTGACGATTATCCAGCCTAAATCCAAGTGTAATCTTGCTTTGTACATTGAATTTTTGGAATTCTTCATCATACTTGTATTTAAATAATAAGTGTTCACTGTTACTTTTCCGATACTGGAACCACACTATATCCAGCCATCTTACAATGTTTCCGTTAGTGTCAACTTTCTTGTTCTTTATTAATGTCTTCTGAATTTCTCTTACATAATTAAATCACTCTGTTTCACTTCTATTTTTGATACAGCTTAAAGTATAGTGTATCACCCTGATGGATCAAATATTTCTGTATGTTTGGTTGTTTTTTTTTTTCAATGTTCGCGTGGACTGTGTCCATTTGTGAATGTCCTGGTTAAAAAAAATATGTTCAATTTGAGGTATGTCAAAAACATTCGCAGCGTAGAGGAGCATGGTTGATATAAGCACATTCCTCCACAAGTATCGAACATGAAATAGAACCTTTTACCATTCTGCAGTTTTTTCATTTGAGCAAAGAGACGTGATGGTACTACTGCAGCTTCCCTTTCTGCAATTATCTCGTTTCATATAACATTTTGTGCTGTTCTGTTGGCTACAGCATACACGGTCAAATTATATAGGCCTACAGCTAATCTACGTTTATAAAACACTCATTCCATTTTAAAACTTGGATTGTAGCGCACAGCTTCGAAATAAAATTAAAAAAAGTAAAGAACGTTCACTGATGCCATAATTTTGTAATTTTCTTTTACTTGAGCTGCTTCCTTTCTTTCAATGTGGGACTGACGAACTGCCTCCGTTTCTCTCTTCTTAAGTTCAGACATGTGATCATATTTATAACATTTATTGCATTGATGCTTTCTGGGATTATGAAAAGCTATATTAAAATTATTTTTGAAAATATGACGTTAATATGAAAGGTTTTCTGTCTGAACATTAGCATTCCTGAATTTCCCTCCCCCCAACATTTGGGCTCATCATTGATCCGGATGCACCGCAACCTTAGGCTTACTGTGCTACCTATGTTTTATCATTTAATACCAATTCATCAACCCTGTTACCTTGATTAAGGTGTACAGTCTAGATATAGAACGTTTATTACAAACTGTAAACTTCTTACAAACTGAATTGATTTAAGAATGCGTGTTCTATTAATAAAAAAATTATCAAATCTTTAACAATAAACAGTATGGTGATTGTATTACATTCTTGGTTGTATGTTCTGAGGAAGTGTCCCCAATAAAATCTTAGAAATGTTAAATAATTTAGAGACAAAGAACACTATCTCAACTCAGTGTTCTTCTAGTTTATATTTTATTATTGTCAAAGAAAACTAAGTCTACATAGTGTTGTTTGACACTCAGCATCTGTCTAAATTAACACAACACTATCTTAAAAAAAAAACAAAAAAAAAACTATTACTTGTAGAGACATATTACTTTCACACTATTATAAAGGCTACTTTGTACAACATGATACTACAAATAATTCAGAAAGTCGATTTTTGGCGATAGTGTCCTTTGACACTAAGCCGTCGAAATGTCAAAGTGTTTTGTAACTAATTCTATAAGTGAAATGAATTACTTTATAATCGAAATTGAAACGTTTATCTCTCTTCAATAGCATAGAGCATACAGCTGATCGCGAAGCCCGACCTCTCTATGACGTCACATGGAATGTTTGAGAGCGACATTTCTATTTGTCTCTGAATCACACATTAGTCGATGGTAGCCAATAAGAACTCGACATACAATATAGCTAGCTACACCTGAAAATTTCTACTCCTCACAGCGCGACCGATCTCGACCGATCTCATCCGACCCAAATTAAACGTCTCTTGTATGCTACAGATAGACACTTATATAAAATTTAGCTGAGTTGCCAATTCCTGAAGTCATTATCACATTGTATTTATGCCACGCGCCTAAGGGTTAAGAAGATAGGGATTTACGAGGGTTTACAATTCCAGGAAGAAAGACCGTCATATATTTTGGTGCAAGGTATACCCTCACCATTATTACAATCTAAAAAGCGCCACATTCCAGTACAGTGCCCCGAAAACTTACATAGTGCGAACACTGGATAAAAGATTAAGTAACAAAGTTTACTCCGAAGACCGTTTAATTGCACAACTGGACAGTATTGCACAACACAGCATGACTTAATAGTCTATTGTAATGTAACGTTTATTGTTATAATTGTAACTAACAATAAAATTACAAAAATGGATAAGCAATAAAGAAAACTGGTAATGTTTTAGGCCCAAATTCGAAAAATTCTGGGTTAAAACTCCGTGCCCAGCCAATTTGACTCATGTTTTTCATGGTTTCCCTCAGTCACGAAGGCATATACTGGATTGGAAATTTGCATATCATGATTCATAACACCCTTAATCACCAATATCATGAACATTAAAATAAAATCTAAATCAATTACATGAACACAAGCCATTTATAACACACGACAATAAAAACAGAGTCAGAACAAAAGTCCATGGCCTACAGATATACCCAAAGATCCTACACACGTGATACGATCATAGATGTTAGTGTGTATGAATAAACTTATCAAAAGATATGCCAACTGAGAATAAGTGAAACAGGAGAAGGTGGTTATGGGATTTTTAAGTCAGGTGGGATAAATTTAATTTTAGACAAAATGAATAACACGACCTCAGAATGGCTCGAAATTAACATAGGAGTGAAACGGATTTGCGGTGTTTCTCTTTTTCTGTTTATAATGCACACGAAAAAAAATTATTCAGGAATGGAGAGCCATGCGATATAAAGAGTTGGAGATAAACAGATATTTAAAAATATGTTAATTAATATTTGTGGATAACCTAGTTTTAATAGCACCTACAGAAAATGATCTACAATACTCAGTACATTAGTAAAATATCATTGCAAAATATAACATGGAAATAATACAGAAAAAGAAAGTTTCGCCTTCTGGCGAAAATAGCTTGTCCCTAGTAAAATATGTTTGGAAGACAAAATTTTAGAAAGAGCAAATGATATTACATATATTGGCTACAAATTAACATTTGATAATTATTTAGAATAATGAGCAAAACTGTAAAACACTCCAAGACTATGTAAATGATCAATAGAGTAATGAAACCTTCCCTGGTACAGAAAAGCACTAGAATACGACTTCAACAAACCCTGTACTCTGTTATGGCAGTTCTTTTTATTTTATTGAGTTATTTTACGACGTTGTATCAACATCTCACGTTACTTAGCGTCTGAATGAAATGGAGGTGATAATCCAGGTGAAATGAGTCCGGGGTCCAGCACCGAAAGTTACCCAGCATTTGCTCTTATTCCCTTAAGGGAAAACTCCGGAAATACCTCAACCAGGTAACTTGCCCCGATCGGGATTCGAACTCGGACCACTTGGTTTCGCGACCAAACGAGGTGACCGTTACTCCACAGGAATGGACTTATGGTAGTGAGGCAAATATATTAAGGGGAAAGAACAGCTAATGAAATAAGATTTATGCGAAGAACAGTATTATATAAAAATGAGACCATAAGCGCAGCGATGAAGTAATGGAAGAACTCGGCCTGTAATCAATACTCAATTTCATACAAAATATGAGAACAATTGCATGAGACGTTTGCGATGTATGAGATCCCACAGAATCCCAAAAGCTATGCTTCACTATCTATCTTAGGGGAAAAGATTTCTGGGAAGCCCCATAAAGAGTTTGAGAGAAAATTACTCTTTATTATGAGATCTAATAGACCACATGACCTAAAACTTGTATGGATGATGATGAAGTCAGGTAGATAGATCTTTGGAAATGGTTCTTGTTGCGCAGTAGTGCAATGGAACAAATGCATAGTGTGATTGTTTTGGTTTTGCCAATCCACATTGCATATGCAAGGAATTTCCGCCATCGAGTAGAGTTAAGAGAAAAATATTATGTGCTGACAATTAAGATTATTATTGTTTTTACCAAGTATGCTAATTTGAAGCTTTATGCCATGAAGTCCTGAAAATATGCTGCATAGCATGCTCAATAGTTAATATACACAGGAACGCCTGAAATATGAAAAAAAGGTACAGTTAATTTTGTATATTCGTTACTACTGTCGTTCAAAACATGTACAAAATGATTTTGTATGACTTGAAAATGGAGAGTAAATTATGCAGTTGAATACGTATCCTCGCCTTACTACTAGGTCTATGTCATTCACTGAAAGCAAGTGAATGCAGTGACACATGCATAACAATCAAGTTTATTTTGCTTCTTGCAGACTTACCAGGATACATGGAAGACAAGCCAGGTACAATACCACAAACCACGCCAGCTACCATGGCAGAACCAATCCCAGCTCACATGTTAGATCCCATGCCACCACCCGTGCCACATTCCGTGCCACCACCCGTGCCACCTCCCGTGCCACCACACGTGCCATCACCCGTGCCATCACCCGTGCCAGCACCATCATTACAGAACCCACCAGAAGAAGAAGATGACAGGAGAACGAAGAGTTGCTGCTGGCGTTGTTTAAGGTATTTATTTCGTTGGCTACTTCCCATGTCGAATCGCAGGCCAACAACCATGCCAGCGCCTTTGTCATCTCCCATGATAGATTCAATGCCAGCTCCCATGCAAGATACCATATCAGTACCTATTCCAGAAACCATGTCAGCTCCCATGCCTGAACCAATCCCAGACCCCATGCGAGCTTCAATGCAAGATATCATTCCAGCTCCCATGTCAAGTCACATACTAGATCCCGTGCCAGCCCCCATGCCAACTGGAATGCCAGCTCCCACGCCAAGAGCAATGAGCCTCTGGTCTCGTTTAAGATATAGGTTTCGTGGGCCAGCTCCCATTTCATTTGACATGCCATTTCGCAGGCCAGCCCGCATGCCATCTCCCATGCCAGATCGCATGCCACCACCATATTCCAATTACCTACCAGCAGAAGATAGGCACCGAATAAGGAATGCCTGGTGGTCTTGTTTAAGATATATATTTTTTGGGCCACGTCCCGTACTAGATGACGAGACATATTACACGCCGGCACCTATGCCAACTTCTGTGACGGCATCCTTGCCAGATCCCATGCCAGTACCCAGACCTGCACCAATTCCAGAGAATATGCCAGGATCCATGACAGCTCCCATGCAAGATCCTATACCAGTACCAGTGCAAGATTCCATATCAGTGCCTATGCCAGGTCCTATGCCATTACCCATGCCAGCTTCCATGCCAGCAGAAGATAGGCACCGAAGAAGGAATGCCTGGTGGTCTTGTTTAAGATATATATTTTTTGGGCCACGTCCCGTACTAGATGACGAGACATATTACATGCCGGCAACTATGCCAACTTCTGTGACAGCATCCTTGCCAGATCCCATTCCATTACCCAGACCAGCACCAATTCCAGATGATATGCCAGGACCCATGACAGCTCCCATGCCAGATCCAATACCACTACCAGTGCAAGATTCCATGTCACCGCCTATGCCAGGTCCTGTGCCATTACCCATGCCAGCTTCCATGCCAGCAGAAGGTAGGCACCGAATAAGGAATGCCTGGTGGTCTTGTTTCAGATATATATTTTTTGGGCCACGTCCCGTACTAGATGACGAGACATATTACACGCCGGCACCTATGCCAACTTCTGTGACAGCATCCTTGCCAGATCCCATTCCAGTACCCAGACCAGCACCAATTCCAGATGATATACCAGGACCCATGACAGCTCCCATGCCAGATCCAATACCACTACCAGTGCAACATTCCATGTCAGCGCCTATGCCAGGTCCTATGCCATTACCCATGCCAGCTTCCATGCCAGCAGAAGATAGGCACCGAAAAAGGAATGCCTGGTGGTCTTGTTTAAGATATATATTTTTTGGGCCACGTCCCGTACTAGATGACGAGACATATTACACGCCGGCACCTATGCCAACTTCTGTGACGGCATCCTTGCCAGATCCCATGCCAGTACCCAGACCTGCACCAATTCCAGAGGATATGCCAGGATCCATGACAGCTCCCATGCAAGATCCTATACCAGTACCAGTGCAAGATTCCATATCAGTGTCTATGCCAGGTCCTATGCCATTACCCATGCCAGCTTCCATGCCAGCAGAAGATAGGCACCGAAGAAGGAATGCCTGGTGGTCTTGTTTAAGATATATATTTTTTGGGCCACGTCCCGTACTAGATGACGAGACATATTACATGCCGGCAACTATGCCAACTTCTGTGACAGCATCCTTGCCAGATCCCATTCCATTACCCAGACCAGCACCAATTCCAGATGATATGCCAGGACCCATGACAGCTCCCATGCCAGATCCAATACCACTACGAGTGCAAGATTCCATGTCACCGCCTATGCCAGGTCCTGTGCCATTACCCATGCCAGCTTCCATGCCAGCAGAAGGTAGGCACCGAATAAGGAATGCCTGGTGGTCTTGTTTCAGATATATATTTTTTGGGCCACGTCCCGTACTAGATGACGAGACATATTACACGCCGTCACCTATGCCAACTTCTGTGACAGCATCCTTGCCAGATCCCATTCCAGTACCCAGACCAGCACCAATTCCAGATGATATACCAGGACCCATGACAGCTCCCATGCCAGATCCAATACCACTACCAGTGCAACATTCCATGTCAGCGCCTATGCCAGGTCCTATGCCATTACCCATGCCAGCTTCCATGCCAGCAGAAGATAGGCACCGAAAAAGGAATGCCTGGTGGTCTTGTTTAAGATATATATTTTTTGGGCCACGTCCCGTACTAGATGACGAGACATATTACACGCCGGCACCCATGCCAACTTCTGTGACAGCATCCTTGCCAGATCCCATGCCAGTACCCAGACCAGCATCAATTCCAGATGATATGCCAGGATCCATGACAGCTCCCATGCCAGATCCAATACCACTACCAGTGCAAGATTCCATATCAGTGCCTATGCCAGGTCCTATGCCATTACCCATGCCAGCTTCCATGCCAGCAGAAGATAGGCACCGAAGAAGGAATGCCTGGTGGTCTTGTTTAAGATATATATTTTTTGGGCCACGTCCCGTACTAGATGACGAGACATATTACACGCCGTCACCTATGCCAACTTCTGTGACAGCATCCTTGCCAGATCCCATTCCATTACCCAGACCAGCACCAATTCCAGATGATATACCAGGACCCATGACAGCTCCCATGCCAGATCCAATACCACTACCAGTGCAAGATTCCATGTCAGCGCCTATGCCAGGTCCTATGCCATTACCCATGCCAGCTTCCATGCCAACTGGAATGCCAGCTCCCACGCCAAGAGCATTGAGCCTCTGGTCTCGTTTAAGATATAGGTTTCGTGGGCCAGCTCCCATTTCATTTGACATGCCATTACGCAGGCCAGCCCGCATGCCATCTCCCATGCCAGATCGCATGCCACCACCATATTCCAATTACCTACCAGCAGAAGATAGGCACCGAAAAAGGAATGCCTGGTGGTCTTGTTTAAGATATATATTTTTTGGGCCACGTCCCGTACTAGATGACGAGACATATTACACGCCGGCACCTATGCCAACTTCTGTGACAGCATACTTGCCAGATCCCATACCAGTACCCAGACCAGCAGCCATTCCAGATGATATGCCAGGACCCATGACAGCTCCCATGCCAGATCCAATACCACTACCAGTGCAAGATTCCATGTCAGCGCCTATGCCAGGACCCATGCTAGACCCCATGCTGGTTCCCATGTCTGATTCCATTTCGAATTCCTTGTCAGCAACCTATTCAGATCCCATGCCAGTACCCATAGAAGTCCCTATGCCAGCTTCCATGCCACCAACCAAGCCAGACCCCATACAAGCACCTATATTAGATCCCATGTCAGATTCCTTGCCATACCCCATTCCAGCTCCAATGGCAACACCTATATCAGATTCAATAACAGCACCCCTGCCAGATCCTATACAAGCTTCCATGCTATCACCCATTCCAGATTCCTTGCGAGAACCCACGCTAGCTCCAGTGTCTGATGCCATGCCGGCTCCCATGTCGGATTCCTTGCCATCACCCATGATAGATGCCTTGTCAGATTCCATCTCGCCAACCAAGCCAGACCCCATACCAGATTCCATGCCTACTTCCATGCCGGATTCCTTGCCATCACCCATGCTAGATGCCTTGTCAGATTCCATGCCACCAACCAAGCCAGACACCATACCGGATCCCATGCCTGCTTCCATGCCGGATTCCTTGGCATCACCCATGCTAGATGCCTTGTCAGATTCCATGCCACCAACCAAGCCAGACCCCATACCAGATCCCAGGCCTACTTCCATGCCGGAATCCTTGCCATCACCCATGCTAGATGCCTTGTCAGATTCCATGCCACCAACCAAGCCAGACCCCATACCAGATCCCATGCCTGCTTCCATGCCGGATTCCTTGCCATCACTCATGCGAGATGCTTTGCCAGAACCCATGCCATCTCCTATACCACCAACTAAGCCAGATCCCATACCAACATCCACATCATTTTCCATGCTTACTTTCATGCAAGATTCCTTGTCATCACCTATGTCAGATGCCTTGCCATCACCCAGGCCATATCCCGTGCCGGCTCCCATGTCACCAACCAAGCAACATCCCATACCAGCATCCATATTAGATTCCATGCCTGCTTCCATGTCAGATTCCTTGCCATTACCAATATTAGCTCCAATGGTAACACCCATGCTAACTCCGATACAAGATTCCTTGCCAGTTCCCATGCCAGAAACCAAGCTAGATCCCATGTCAAATGCCTTGTTAACGCCCATGCTAGATCCCATCCAAAATCCTTTACCAGCGCCTATGCGAGATCCCTTGATAACTCCTCTGCTAGCATCATCGATGGAAGATCCCATGCCTGAATCCTTGCCAGGTTCCATGCCTGGACCATCATTGGAGCACTTAGCAACGGAAGATGAAGATGAGGAAACAACAACGACGTGTTGGTCTTGTTTAAGGTATATATTTTGTGTTCTTTGTTGTTGTTTGAGGCGTAAGTAGTATAAATATTGTACTTCTAAGAGCCATTTTCAGATAGATTGCCCTCCGAGTGTTCCCATGTTTCTCTCCCCACTTGTTCATAGTAAAGCTTCTGTTAGAGTAATAGTAATTTATATACACTCCTTAATGTTACCTATCATCAAACCTTTCATTTTATTTGGCGACCTGTTTCTTTATGTTCTAACAATATGTCTGAATATCACGCTCCGTCCCTTGGTTCCACTTAATATAGCGATAAATAGACACTTGTGGTCGCGTTTTCCATTTAAATATTTTGTTTCCCGATAGGCACATCACGCTTAGAAACGTTTGGACCTGTACATTATGAATTAATTATATCTTTATGGCCATACAATAGGAAAGAGATTTACGTTTTTTCTTAGTTTTTTTTTCTAACCTCAGTCCTAAGAAATCCTTTTTTCTCTTGCTGTCACTAGAGTGCACTGAAATTAATGTTTGGATGGCAATGGACTTACTGTAAGGTAAGTTCATACATTTGCTTTGTTTTCTTGAATGTAGTTAGTAATTATGAATGGCTAGCAGTTTTTAAAATTATGTGATATTTTGTCTGAAACTACATTAACAACTCCCTCAAAATCTGTGCTTCAGTGGCTGACCATGACAATATCTTTGAAAAATATTGGAGTGCAGGAGGTCAAGTGACTTTATTGTCAAACGCCTGGTATTAGAAAACAACAGCAACATTAAAAACTCCATCCTAGCTTTCAGTTTAATAAGGAAACATGGTAAAAATTTTGAAATATTTTTTTCTAAACTCAATGTTTTAATATATATTATTTTAATGTACCGAAGTACATATGATATTTCCATGCAGATATTCTGCGTCATCATACGATGAAAGAGTAAGGGAATGGAGAAAAATTCTCTCCGGCGCCTGGATTTGAACCCGGGTTTTCAGCTCTATGTGCTGATGCTTTATCCACAAGAGCTGAAAACCCGGCGCCGGAGAGAATTTTTCCTCTGTTCCATTACTCTTTCATCGCTAATGTTTTAAGGTAAAATTATGACCACTTAACCAAACCGAACTAATTGCCAATAATGCGGGAATATATTCGTATATTTCCCAGCAACTCTCACCACTATCCACCACTTGAAATGGACAGAGGTGAAATTAACTTCGGGCGTCATATTTTCTTTTTTTTACGTACAGTTAATGGATTATTCTATAAACATTCAGATTCCTGCTTAATGTTAATTAAATAAAAATAGATAAGCAATGAGAAAATAAAACTTTAATACAAAAAGAAAAGCAATAGGAAAATTCATTGCAAATGCTACTTGCGATGTTGAGGAGGGAGGATGGCTTTAATATGGTGGAAAACCATTGAATGAAAAATAATGTTTTTGCTGTAAAATACACTTTAATATGTGAGAAATATATATGGCATGAAATTTAATGAGGATATATGCCCTTGTCAACTACTGCAGCGCTATCTTTAAAACTATGATGCATAGGGTTTTCAAAGAACAAGAATGGTTAAAATGTGGTGGAAAACGAGTGAATTTTTAAAAAGAAAAATTCTTTGTTTAAAATAATCTTTGAAATTTCAAAATTTCATCACACAAAATTTAATGCACATTTATATAACCCTTTAGGCTGTCATTTTTAAAGCACAGAGTTTTTAAATTACACTAAATTTTAATTGCAATTTCTGGTAACTTTAATTTTTTGCTTCATTCTCATACAAAGAGTGAATATTTTTATATCTTCGAACTATTAATACATGGATTTTATTTGAAACACACATTCTTAGATAATTATGAAACGTTCTGTGTAACAGAGATTTGTTATTTTGTTGCATTTGATAAAATAATATCCTCACATGTTTCTCTAATGGTATCTCCAAAATTGATTCTTAAGATGTATTCTTTATTTTCACATTTTGAAAACGAATATCAAATTTATGATACAACCATTTTAAAGAATGTTCTTTTAGGAGTAAAATGACAAAGAGGTTTTGAACTTATCTTAAAAATGGCTCAGATATATTCACTATCGTGACATACAGTGCCTTGATACTCCCCCCCCCCCCAACATTTCTGCCCCAATTATTTTTACTAAACTCAAATGGGCGACTCCAAAATGAATATAGATTGTTAGTTGAGAGGTTTGAGAGAAATAGACCTTTGGGAAGGCCGAGACATTGATTAGAGGATAATATTAAAATGGACTTGAGTGATGTGGGATATGATGGTAGAAATTGGATTATCTTGATGAGGATAGAGGCCGATGATGAGCGTATGTGACGGCGGCCATGAATCTCTGGGTTCCTTAAAAGTCATAAGTAAGTAAGTAATCTCAAATTTAAATTGTTGCAGCAATGATATTTATATATACAAAAATGAAGAAATTATCATAAAATAGGTAAGAATTCAATTTATACAACATCTCCCCTTAAAAATAAGATTTACATGTATCGGAAATAATCTATGAAGGCCAGTGACAGCTTGTGTCTGTCGTGTGCATGGGTGGGTAAGAGTGTGTATCGGTTATGTGAAGATTATAAAACAAGTTCCATTAGTGAATTGAGGCGTATAGTTGCAAAATCAAAACATAATTTTTCAGTACGAAGGAAAAACGTTTGCAAGGAACTAAGGATTTGCAACCAATTCTCTTTTTCATTATACAAATCCATGTTATGTATCTGGCTTTGGAGCATAACAGTGCTATAGCAGTTGTAGAATCATATGAAGATATGAAATACAACATTAACTCATTTCGGAAAAAAAGTGATGTATCTGATTTTGCAACTACACGTCTAAATTAAAGTATTAAATATGTTGTTGTTGTTATCTAATGCCGGGCTTTGGCAACGAAGCCATTAGCGTTCTTGCTCTCCAATATTTCTCTGTGGTGGATCCATCAGGTAGAACTTCACAGATTAGCATAAGTGTAACCGTTTTTTAAGTGGGCACCAATTTTTTGTTTGTAATGGTGGTTACATCACCCACTCACGTAAACCCCCAGTATGACTGGAAGGCCACACCTGTCGTTGGTTAATGGGTCCATCGGACCTGGCCGGGAGGAGTTTTAGAGTCCACCGACCTTTCTCACAAGTACCACTTGTGGAACATTTCTACGCAGTGGCAGGCCAGCGTAAGAGATGAAATAGCATTTCCTCTATTCCTGATGGTGTGTTTATACCGCCAATACTCGGTCCCCAGAGCCTCATCTGTAAAAGCAGGTTGCACCACGAGCAGGTTGAGGTTGGGTTTTGGATAGGAGAGGTTATGGAATGCACTTCACTGTCCCTTGCAACCCAGTATTAAATATTTAAGCCAGTATAACTGATTCAGTGAGAATATCAATTCAGTTCCAGAGGGAGACGAAGACAAGAGTCACTACAGAAATTAAAAAATATATTACTATTAAGCACACGTTAGTGAGTAGCTGTTAACCGTTTTCGGAAATCACAGCACACTTAAACTTTGAGATGAGTACAGCAAAATTCATTTTTAATAACAATTATTTTCTTTTTATTTTGGTACATTGAAAAGGGTGAACTATCTGATTATGGCTCTTAAGTCGTTTCATTGTAAAAACAAATAGAAAACAACAATTTATATTAGCAGCAATAGCAGTAGTAGTTGCAATAGTAGTAGTAGTAGCAGCAGCAGCAGTAGTAGTAGTAGTTGTAATACTCTTTATCTTCTGTCTATCCTATTCCTGATAACTATGCAATACTTGTGTACATTATTCTTGTTTAGAAACACTCTCGGCTACAATCCAACTAATCCTCTTCTACTGTCATTGCTATCTTCTATTACTATTATCCCTAATTTTTTATCTTCAAGCATATTTATCTCTGACTAAAATTCACTAATTTTTACGTATCTATATTCCACGTTTTACTGTACTACATTATTTTCCCTATTTTTCACTGACATTTTCTCAGAATTTTACTCTTGCATTCATTCAATGTTACAAAATTCGAATGTTTGTAGTAACTTCCTTAGTAGTCTTCTTCAATTCACTTATATCTCTTTCTGTTTCATTGGTATATCTTTTCCCTACTTGCACTCACTTTCATTTATTGTCTACTGCACTTCCCAGATTCTTCCTCTCTGTACTACATAAAACACTCAGTGTTGGTTATTTACCATTTATGACTTATTTTAACTCTCTTTACTAATTTCCCTTTCACTGGTTTATTCTATGCGTCTTCTCCTTAACACTTAACTAATTATTCCTAGATCTTTTCCTCAGCTCCACTTCAGTTACACTTAACGATCGAATCCTCACATTTCAGTTCTCTAGATTAGCTCGCTCAAATTACACCACTGAAATTTATATTAGAGCAAAGGATTTTAATGAATGACATCTGAAAAACAGGGATTTTTGAAAAGTAAAAGGACGATTTCTAAGAAAATATCCCAATGTTCCCGTTCTACATAGAAACAGATAATAAGTACATTTAAATTTAGTGATACCAAGGAAAAACATAGTTTAGGCTCTTTCTCAAGTTCGCACCATTTGTATCAATGTATTTAGAGCCAACTGAAATTAGTTATACATCTTGATTACACAATTTTTAACACTGTATCACTTCGGAATATGTATGATAAGAACTTTGTGTTAAATATTAACGTACCTTGTTAACATGTTTCGACCTATTTTCAGTAATCTTCGGAACTGGTCGTTGTTGGTCTTGGCGCCTCTTGTTTCCTGTGTTGGTGCGTTCGTAGTGTAGAGTCAAAGAGTGTGTGTGTTTTGAAATTGAGTTGTGTGTTGACTCTACACTACGAACGCATCCACACAGGAAACAAGAGGCGCCAAGACCAACAACGACCAGTTCCGAAGATTACTGAAAATAGGTCGAAACATGTTAACAAGGTACGTTAATATTTAACACAAGGAAGTTCTTATCATACATATTCCGAAGATGAAATTAGTTGTACAATCTATTCCACTCTACAAAGATGTTTTTTAAAATAAAGGTTAAGTAACTGTATTAGATGTAGTGAAACCGTTGAAAGCATACAGTTCGTACAGTTTATTTTTGCAAATTAAATAAGTTACAAAGAATAAAGAAAAGGGACTCTGTCAACTTCCCTTTACTATCATAACTAGTTTCAGAAAACTTACAAATCATTTTTATTGAACATGAGTTCCGTAGTATTTTATAATTTACGAAATATCATGCAATACTCGCAGATCAATGTTTTAAAAAATTACCCATCCATGGAGCACCACAGCGAACTCTGAGCAGCCGTTACAAAAACAATTAGATATATAGTTAAATATAAATTATTTACATAATTATGAGAAGAAAACAGCGTCCAGAATTTTCTTTGAATATTAGGCCTATTTGGATTAAAAATCATTTAAAGTAAGTTGATAAATCTCTTTGTCATGTTCTTTTTCTTTTTTTTTTTTTTTTGGAAATGTAAATTAAAGGGAACAATTAAAGCGCGATTAATAGTCATAAATGTAATTTCGGACTAACAATGTTATATCAAAGGCAACTGAAGCATGTATCCTTTCGAGAAACGCTAATAAAAATAAATTATTTGCGTTTATATAATCTAAATGGTTACTGTACCAATATTTTAAGTATAACACTGGATGTTACTTAATGTTACCGATATTAAATTTACATTGTACACAAAATATTGAGTTTTCTTGCAGTTTATTTCATTATATGTCTAAAATTTACTACATAAATAAAAAAAAAACATACGAAATGGCTTTGGGCAGATGGTAGGTGCCTGAAATAATATACAATAATCGGCATTAACATAACAACATTAGAACAGTTAAATAAATTATTATCAGCTACATAATGTAGTTTCCTATTCGTATCCATTAGGCCTACATGAGTGCATATGTACTGTACATATGTGTGAAATAATTTTGAAAAGACCAATTTAATGAAGACAAATTCTAGAAAAATTAAATCTACAGCTACAATTGTAATCGCACCTTAAATACAGGAAGATAAAATAGTTTTATAATATTATAAAATTAGTATAATGTTTGAATGTTGTTAAATCATAATTTCATTTTCCAGATAATATTAAATGCTTTGGCATATCATAGTGTTATAGAAGTTTCCCGTTTTCTGAATTACTGTTGTGAACACTGCATCTTGCTAACTGAGAATTAACTGCATTCTGCTATTACCTTCTCGTGCCGTCGTAGTTCTGTAGCTAAAATTGCCCTCAATTCCACACAAGCTTCTATTCAGTAAAATTTGTAATTTTTATTTACCTTACTCTAAATTACTGTACTTCCTTGACAATTAATCTCTTAGTATTATTTCTCGAAAAACTTATTGCTATATAATTCCTAATCAATAGGGAAAACTCGGCTAATTTCGATACACGGATAATTTCCTGGTATTTATTTTTAAATTTACCATGAAATTAAACTAGAAATAAGTGTAACTTTGGTGACATATATAAGTGACAGAAGTTGTACTATAAAATAGATTTTGTTCACTGCGCTCTTGCAATAACATGAGCGGTTCTTTTGGAAATTACTTCAAGAGATTTGTAGCTTTGAATTTGTGAGTGAATACAACATCCGATTTCCTTTGTTAAATGAAGAATATTTGCTGCTTTTTGTGGTCCAAATAATTTTAAATGATAAGTATTACCATTGTATACTTCTTCGTGAAAAATATATGCTTATCAATGCACTGATTATGTAGCAGTATTATCTTGGGATGTTATTTTCTTAGCGTTTTTCTCATTCCACAAGACCATTTTTTTTTCTTTAAATTTCTTTATGGTATAACAATACTGTCTGGTGGAAGAAATAAAAACTGCATGAAACGTACTTACAAATTACAGGTAATCAGGGTAAAACGTAGAAAGAAATACAACAAAAATGATATGAAAGGGCAATTTAATATGTTTGAACAAAGGAAAACTGCTGTATCCAGGACCAGGACCAGGACCAGGACCAGGACCCGGACCAGGACCAGGACCAGGACCAGGACCCGGATCAGGACCAGGACCAGGACCCGGACCAGGACCAGGACCAGAACCAGGACCAGAACCAGGACCCGGACCCGGACCAGGACCAGGACCAGGACCCGGACCAGGACCAGAACCAGGATCCGGACCCGGACCAGGACCAGGATCCGGACCAGGACCCGGACCAGGACCAGGACCAGAACCAGGACCAGGACCCGGACCAGGACCCGGACCAGGACCAGGACCAGGACCAGGACCAGGACCCAGACTGGGACCAGGACCAGGACCAGGACCCGGACCAGGATCAGGACCAGGACCCGGACCAGGACCAGGGCCAGGACCAGGACCAGAACCAGGATCCGGACCCGGACCAGGACTAGGACCAGGACCAGGACCAGGACCCGGACCAGGACCAGGACTCGGACCAGGACCCGGACCAGGACCAGGACCAGGACCAGAACCAGGATCCGGACCCGGACCAGGACCAGGACCAGGATCCGGACCAGGACCCGGACCAGGACCAGGACCAGAAGCAGGACCAGAACCAGGACCCGGACCAGGACCAGGACCAGGGCCAGGACCAGGACCAGGACCCGGACTGGGACCAGGACCCGGACCAGGACCAGGACCCGGACCAGGACCAGGACCAGGACCAGGGCCAGGACCAGAACCAGGATCCGGACCCGGACCAGGACCAGGACCAGGACCAGGACCCGGACCAGGACCAGGACCAGGACCAGGACCCGGACCCGGACAAGGACCAGGACCAGGACCAGAGATAATACATAGGCTACTTCTTTCAACCCCCCTTTTTCTCTAATATTCACTAAAATCTTAATTTCACTTTGTCTATACATTATCATATTGTGTCATTTACCCTATTTTTTTCATTGACCTTTTCTCCTATTTTTCTTTTATATTATTTTACTGTTACAAAGTTCAAATTTTAGCACCACTTTCTTGTTGTCACTTATTCAATTCTCTTAACACTTTTTCGCTATTATTATTCACTCTTGCTATTTGCGCTCATTTTCAGTTTTTCACTACTCCACCTACACATAAGTTTTCTTTCTCATTATTCTCACTTCCAATAAATAGGCCTACTTATATTTTTTCTCTATTCATTTGATTCTACACTTCCTCTCTCTCTCTCTCTCTCTCAAACTTATCGATCTTTATACAGTTCCACTTTAGTTGCATTTCTTGATCACATCCCTACATTTCTTTTATCGCATCCTTTGCAATTTTAATATCCAAATCCTTAGTTATCGCAGATTTCTGGCCTTCCCCTACTCTTAATCTGAGCTTCATTTCTATATCTGTCTTTTTTTCTATTTGTTTGTTTTTATGTATTGCTTGTTTGTAACTTCTGTATAAATTTATTTGTGGTAAAATGCTGACATGTAACTTCGTGATATCTAATAATTTACGTACATTAAATACACCCTTTATTTTAATCTGAACCTTATTTTTGCACCAAAACCTTAGTGTCTGATCTGATCTTATCTGATCTGCCCTATATTAATTTTAAATTTCTACAATCCAGTAATGTATCATTACACAATCAGTTTTGTCGATTTAAAAATAAATTGTAGTCTTTTCAATAACTGGATCTTTATGAGATATTTTTATTCCACTGCACGTTTCCTTTATTAAAATTGTAAACATTTCAAGTTGTGGCAGCAAAGGTACTGGGCTGCATCTGTTCTAAGTTCTTCAAGTTGAAGTTGACTTTACTACAGTGATTACTGAGTGGACAAAAGTGCAGAGAGCTTTTACTGGACGTGTAACTGTGATAATCAGATATCGCCAATTCATATTAATATTAAGCAGCTCATGAAGTAAGATTATGTAAGTAACAAAAATTACATCATATTAATTGAATGTTTTGATAAACTAAATTTGAAAATCGGAGGTGTGCTCAGGCGTGGGTTCGATTACCACTTGAGTTGATTATCTGTTTACTATTTTCCAGAGGTTTATACTAACTATAAAACGATTGTCAGGTAATAAAATGACAAATCTCAGAATCAACTTCGCCAAATATCATCTCGCTGACACTAATTACATTGAAGTGAAATAAATTATATTTCAAATTTTTAAAAAAATGTGTCGTTTATTTTCTGTAACAGTTTAATAATAATAGCTCCTTAAAAATAATTATTATAAGGAATCTTCGGTTTATGAAGCGTCAGCTGAATATTTTGTTGCCCAGTCAATTTACCCCAAAATGATACACACGACACAATTTTTATCAAGAATAAATCAATTCTTATTTGAAATTAAAACATACAATGGCCATCCACTTTGTGACACGACGATTTCGTCATGAAAAATAATCAGTGATATTTCATGTTATTCTTACGCATCTACCACATTTTTCGACATTCAAAGAAGTTCCTTGCAGTGTAAGCACTATTTAAGTGATCACTTCATTTAAATTTCGGCTATTTTCATTTGTACAGACACCATTGTTTACTGCAACCCTAATGTAGAACATAGCTACCAGGTGGCCCATCTGCGTCCTCTTTTGTTGAACGTGACTTCCTTTCGTACATAAAACGCTAAATAGCTGCCTAGTTCTGAGGCTTAGGGAACGGATTGACTCAACTGTCCTACTGGTTGAAATGTCAAGTACAACTAGTAACAGGATTATGAGCCCGGTCCATTTACTTTGTTCCTGTTTTGTTACTAATAAATGATAAAAACGAAGATCCTGGTGCGTTTACGAATGATGAGGACACTGACTTTGTTCTGCTCTACGGTGAAACAAAGCAAAATGCAACTGCAACTCGAAGGCTTTACCGGCAGTAGCTTGAAAGTGATGTTAATAAATAATAATAATAATAATAATAATAATAATAATAATAATAATAATAATAACAATAATAATAATGATGATTATAATAATAAACATAATAATAACATTAATAATAATAATAATAATAATAATAATAATAATAATAATAATAATAATAATAATAATAATAATTACAAACTACAATTCTTTTTCGGTATATTTAGCCATGGATCTAAACCAGCAACAATCGCTATCACATTGATTTAATGAAAGCATTGTCCCTGAAATTTAGAAAATCCTTTGTGCTCTCTTGTTGATAGGTTTTCTATAACCGTTTTCAAAACGGCGCAGATGGGACACCTGGTATAATTCTCTTCAAATATGTTGATCGATAGCGATCGTTATAGTGAAAGTGGTTGGTACCTACTGCGAATGCGTTACATTTACATCTACATTAGCTACAATACTTCAGTTGAAGTATGTACTATTTAAGTTTACAATATGTACTTGATGGTAAGCTGTTAATAAATTAAACTGACTCTTTTATAGTGTCTAGTTTCTTTGGATACGACTGTACGATCGATAAAGGAAAGAGTGTAATGCTTTTGTTTTCACATGGACGAGTAATAGTAAACTGCAGAGTTAACTTCAGATAATGGTTTACAATTCCGCTCTCTAAATTATTTCATCGAGTATTCACTGAATAGTCACTGTCACTGCAATTTTGTAACAAAAAAATTTGTTTACCTAAATTTTGAGGAATGACTTCAAGAAATCTCATTACATGTTATACAAATGTATTAATCTTGTATTCGAGAACACTTATTTTACTGAAGAAATATATGGACGTAATAACGGAAATTGGAATAAGAAACAGAACTAAAATTGTACCCAACAGAGACATACAATTCACAGTGTATACAACTTGAAATATTAAACAGTTGATCATTTATCGACCTACACCATCGCAATGCAAACTTTAAACTTTGATATTGCAACACCATAATAAAGGACATAATCGTAATTTCTAAAATTACAATAAATTTTACTATTGTCTGCAATAATCAATAATCTTTTATGCTACAAGAATGCAGAAATTTTAAATACAAATAATTATTATTAATACATCCGTCTACCATGATAGATGACCATATAGGTCCGGAAAACAATGCCAGAAAAATACATACATGGAATGGAGACAAATAAGGGATATATCAGTACAATAGGTGGTTATCATAGTAGCCCACAATATGCAATTTAGAAAGTTTAAAAATTAAATATTATATAAATGATTATGTAAAATGCCTATGGATTTAAGAATATTAATTTTTTTAATCAGTATCATTTGCATCATCAAGAAAGTTAGAATATCTAACATTGAAGATTTCTTCGAAATTTTATACTTGCAATCGAAAATTACGATTCTTCTGCTGAAACAGAAAAATCACAAGAATTTATTAAACGTGTAACTAATTCTGAATTTGGACTGAACTGCTATAATGTTCAACGGAAATGTGACTTACGAAAGAGAACAAATGAACTCTGGATGAAAGATTGTTGTAAAACAAGGAGAGACTTCGTCGTTTTATTCATAATGACAAAATATAGTGTGAACTACATGGACGTCGTCATCGTCTCAATATAACATACTCTGAAAGTAACTCCTGATGGTATTGTGATTAGGACCATCTTGTACAGTACGACAACCTGGATCAGTAATAAAAGGAATTAAACTTACCTAAATTCATGTAAAAAATATTGTCCATCGTACCGAAAGTTACCTTACATTTAACTATGGTGTATACATTTATATGCACGGTCTACAGAAGGGAAACAAATATATGACAGACTAAAAGCATGACATCAAGCATTTCTTCATATTTTTCGTTGTACTGACATGCAGTGCTTGATTATAGTACCTTAATCATGTGACTTTTATAAATTGAAACAAAAAAGATATGAAATGGAAACCTAAATACTGATTCAAGTCGAACATTAATTGAAAATGACAAAGAAGGAATGATGGAATGCACTTGCCCACATGGTAGGGAGGTTGGGATGGGCAGGGCGGGACTCGACATGCAGCCACCTCCACGTGGTGAGTTCTGGGTTGTTTCAGTTCAAGAGAATGAAACAAGCAAAGAGCTGCATCTCTTCTGTGAATGGTGGTACGAAAATTCATGCAGAGTGGAAGGTGTTCAATAACAGTAACTTCTCACACTAATTCCTTAAAATAAGAGGAATAGGATCTTCCTTCGCCAATATGTGTTCTTTTTTTATTTACTACGAAATCGATTTTGTTTCTAGCAGTATTCTTCCTTTCTTTCCTTTTTATCTTTTTCCTTCAACAACAACAAACAAGGTTTATTTTTATTTAAATTTGTTTTGCACCACATTACTACTTAAGCATTTATGTTGCACATATCAGGATGCAATAGAAACTCGCATTTTAAGATTATCTGTCAAGAAAATTGTCAGCGATGCTGTAGGTATCTCGGTAAGCTATATCTTTATTTAAAACTTCCTTTCTTTCAATATAATTTCTTATCGAAAAAGGACACTCTAACAATGGATTAAATACATCATCATTATTCCTAGCGTCTATTTCTGTTTATATTTTCCGAAACACATAACATTGAACCACCTCACTACTGTACTATGAAATACAATAGTACAACACTCTCGCTTAAGTCATAAACTAAGACATAACGGGTGAGAACAATGTGGGTCTCTGCCTGCTAAAAAGCGGAAATTTTTATGTTCTTTATGGCCTATTTAGGAAGACAAGTCATCACTGCTATACCCAATCCATTCCACCCTTGAGACAGTCCATGGATGGGAGGAGGGAAAGCTGACCAGGCCACGAGGCCAGACGAATTGTTTCTCAGATACAACGTTTCAATTTCAACCACAAAGCCCGCGAAAACTTATGAAATGCAGAAGTCAGAGTCGACACGAGCGATTCTGGCCGCAGGAACAAATTTTTACTGCAAAACAGGTCTATATACATCACAAAGTTTTCAAATACTTCTGCAGCAATATATGCTTCATTCAAATGACTAATACAGAATATTATATAAAAACACAAAATTTCATTTCAGTTAAGCCAATTGACTGAGGCCTGGCCTCACTTGCCTCAGTTAATCAGCAGCCACTGGTTTATAGAAAAAACTGCTACATGGCAGTGAATTCAGTAGCACTTGCCACTAGACGGAAACAATCTTCCCTGCAGCATTGATGGCAGTGATGAGGAGACTGCCATTACACTCTGTCCCCGCGGTACTCTGGCTTAGGGTGAAGTACGCATCTTGTAACAGCGTTGCAAACCATTCATTACTTAAACTGAATTATTATTAATGAAAGTATTAAAATAGTTACTCTTAAAGGCCTTGTCAACTTAAAAAAAATGCACTTTTAGGTAGAAAATGATTCTAACAGAGTAGGTGTAGAGATTAGTTTCTGTGAAAACCCGAGCGTCGTACTATTAATAGTACAGCGACAATCCACAGTTAAAACCCCGGAGTTACAGAAGTGACGTCACAACTCCACTATGCCGAGTATGCCAGGCCCTGAGTAGCAGCAAACGGTAATTGTAAGCTTCTTCCCGCATCAGTCTCTTCCTATTATTAGTGTAAATTTCTGGTGTCTGGTGTCATGTCTTACATGAAATAGTTATTTCCATCAATCACGGCTGGAATCAGGCCATATCAATTTGAGCCCAGGAAATATAAAATTGTAAGAATATGGAAAGAAAGCAGTGAGAATATAGAGCGGACTGGTGTTTCTTCAGCAACTCATCGAGAGTGTTTCTGTTGCTGTGGAAGTGCAATGGTAAGGTATGTAAAGGAAAGTGTTGAGTGTACGAGTATTATGAGTACATAATTTTCATAATGCATTTCACGCTGTTGTACTAAACAGAGACACGTTGAATACTACTAGGCATGTTATGATGGTGAGGACGAAGTCTTAATTTTGAAAGGGAAGATTTACGGGAGGTAAATAACAGGAACATACGATATGTAGCTTACAAACTGTTTACTGGATTAATTCTTGGAATCCCCTCGGAATAGAAAACAGAAAAGTCATACCTTCATGTGTAATAAAATAAATTCGTCACGAATACCCCGACCTGACAATGAGTAGAGAAACTTTCAAACTGCCGATAGAAGGGAAATTTAGAATTTTTATTAATTAGAAATTGTTCTTAATTTTAAAAAATCACCATAGTTTATTATATTTTGCAACCAACACTCAGAACATTAAAAAATTACCTTAATTGATACATTTTTAACCAATAAATTGCTCCTTCCATTTATAAGGTTTTAATAACTTTACCTCCTATAAACATATTGTTGGCCATTTATAATAATTGTTTCAATGTTAGTGTTAACTCGATCAGAAAAAAGTAATCAATTTCAAAAACTTGTTACAACCTGCATTTTTTAAAGCAAATTCAAAGTTTTAACTGATAAATTTGTATCAATATACACATCGAAATTTTTATTGGACAAAGGCCGAATAGAGAGAATAAACATTTCTACACAATAAAAAATATGGCACTCTTGTCTATTTTTAAATTGTTATATTTCGGTAAAACCTCTTCTCCTATGGAGTCAGTGCACTCGTCACTACTGCTACTAGTTGTTTCAAAGAAGGATACATCGATATCATTTACTTCCTCACTTTCACAGTTTGAAATACCCCTAAAAATTTCACTCCCCAGCCCACACTGCACACCTAATTCATTGCAATTTGTATGTGTGTTTAAATTGGTATCATCACTTGTTGGTCCCTGCTTCTTCGTTCACTGCCTCACAAAGTTTGCTGCATGAACTTGTAAATGACTAGTCTATTGCTTGTTTTATAATCTTCTTCCTTACATATGCACCAGTCTTTCTCTGGCATTGATGAGGTCCATTAATTTCATCCGGTTTCAATTTTGAAAGAAGGAATTGCACTTTTTTTAAACCGATCTACTTATTTTGATACGCAGAAGTTCATTTCTAAGCCGAGATGTAATTTCAAAATCTTGTGGTGTGAAGTGTTCAGAATAAACGACAGAATTCCGGGTGGGTTCGAAATTACACCGATTTATTCGATTCACACATGCTTTGAATCTAATCGGTGATCTTTGGCGATTAGGAAATACATGAATGTGTTCGTAATATTTGAACACCCAAAAATAAGACAATGAGGCATTTCCGATAGAATAGCACACAAACTTATATATAAAATAATAAGACACTAGTTGCTTCACCGTACGAAACGCTATTGAGTGAAGCTCAAGAATCGCAGTGAACTACCTGGAGTTGTGACGTCACGACTACAGTCTGTGTATCATTATACACGCAGTTTTAAGAGAACGGAAAGTCGTAGAAACTTGCGATTTTCACTGTTATATTTCTCTAAACGAAACCTTTATTTTGAACACCTCTTTATTTTTAAGTTAACAGGGCTTTTAAGCCATAAATGTAACAAAACCATTATGAAAAATTATTTTGTTGCAACTTAAAAGTGTTATATAGACGTAAATGTGTTTAAAACAAAAGGCCCGGTTAAGGAAGTAACTGACATGTGATTTCCCCTGTTTAGACGACCCTGCGACATAAACACTCGGACGGACAGTAGTATGACAACATGTACGTCACCAAACTGTTAACAATAAGTGAATCATAAAAGTAAAGTCTGAAAAGGAATCAAAAGATGAATTACACAATAACGGTTACTTCTAGTATAGGTACAGTATAACCTAAAAGAAAAATAAATTCAGGGAACTGAAATAAAGGAAGTTTAGACTTTTATTTAAAAAATGAAATTAATTTATCCATATTCTTTTATTTACAGATGACTCCTAAATGTTGTGTGCTTGTGTGTACCAGCAATTACAGAGCGTACTGTGAGACTGTTATGTCACAGTTCTCAAATTTCCAAATGAAAAGGATAAGTTATGTGGCTAGAAGTTATTTGTATACCACGAAATGTCTTCACTTCAACAAAGCATTCAATTGTGTGTATTAAACTGTTTGGAATAAATGAAGTATCCCTATTAGAATACCATCACTATGGAATAAAAGAAACAATAAAAAAATTCCAAGCAAGAAAATAATTGACTTATTTTTAAAGTAGCTTTATTGAGAGATAGTAGTATTCAATGTCTTTATACTTGTAGAATAAAGAAACAACTTCAACAAATCAAAATTTCAGAAAATATAGAAAAAGAATGGAAGAACTTAACAGATATTTAAAAAAAGGCTGCAGTTGAAAGTATTGGCCTAAAATATTCTAGGCAGAAGAGAAAATGAAGTATACTAAAATGGGTTGAGGATATCAAAAATGATAAACCAGAAGCATATCTCCGATTTTTACAATAAAAAATTAAAGATGAAATAGAAAATAAAAGAAAGTGGGCAATTGCATCGATTAATGCACAAAATCACTTTATCCCGCCAGATATGCAATAGCTCTCTCTGCATAATCTGCGGCCCTTTACCGAAACAAAATAATAATAATAATAATAATAATAATAATAATAATAATAATAATAATAATAATAATAATAATAATAATAATAATAATAATGTATGTATGTGTGTATTTATTTACACTGCAAGTGGGCAAGCACCCGGTGGCAGTGATATACACAATATAAACAATACACAAAAAAAATGATAAGCAATACACAATAAATTTACAATACACAATACAATTATACAATACACAATACAATTTTATACACAATACAATAAGAATACACAATATAATTTAACACAATAATAATAAAACATAAATAAAATACCTAATTTTACATTACAACCTACATAAATATGTATAGGCCCTACATAAGTTTCAATAGTCTTTCACTTTATTCTCATCTCACTCACTGTAGTGGCACTTTGACACATTTCACTGACACTTTAGGGCACATTTCACTGACACACTATAACACATTTCACTGACACTATAGAACACATTTCATTGACGCTATAAATTATCACTGATAGGAACTATTCACTGCACTATAAAACCATAACTTCACTGACTCACCTCGCTTCACTGATACAACAGTTCAAATAAGTCAAATAATTACACCCTTATGCATACTGTACATATAAACAGAACTACATTTAAACTAAACATTTCTAGTCTAAGGCCCTCTTACACGCTTTTTTTTTAAAATAATTTACAATTCAAACCAAGGAAGTAACTCGTCAGGCTAAATAAATACATGTCACCTTAAAAAATTAATGTTAAATGTCACCTTAATTTTAATTTGCACTTGATACACAACTTTTTAAATTATTCTTGAAACTCCTTAAGGAAGGACAGCCCTCAAAGACCGATGCAGGTAGGTCATTCCAATCATTTATAGTTCTATTTAAAAATGAGAATTTACCTACATCCGTTTTCTGTTTCCTACATTTGATTTTAAAATCATGATCGTTTCTACCATAGTACGTTGGCTTTTCTAACCGAGCCGTTATGTCTACCCATGCTTTCTGACCTAGATGTACTCTATACAATGCTGTTATTCTAGTTTTCCTACGTCTGTTTTCCAAAGTTTCCCATTTAAGTTCTTTTATCGTATCGTTTCCATCTTCTCTTTTACCTTTAACAAATTTAGCTGCCCTATAGTGGATTCTTTCTAAGGAATTTATCTGATATATTCTATAGGGATCCCAACATGTAGTTCCGTATTCCATTAACGGTCGCATTAACGTTAGATATGCTATTTCCCTCGATTTGGGGCTAGCCTTTCTCAAGATTTTCATAATAAAGTGAAGTGCCCTCCATGCCTTACCCGTAACATTATCAACATGCTCTCCCCAAGAAAGTTTGGAGTTTAAATACACTCCTAGGTATTTACAACATTGTACTTGCGGAATTACAACACCACTGAATTCGTAATTAAGACTAGTTTCCCCTCGGGTTTTACAAAATGTTATAGATTTACTTTTAGAACCATTTATTTTCATCTTATGCATTAACGCCCAGTTATAAATTTTATTCAAGTCTGTTTGAATAGCATCTACATCTGAATTATTTCTAATCTTTCTATAGATAATGCAGTCATCTGCAAATAGCCTCACATTTGATGTAATATTCTGGCATAGGTCATTTACGTATATTATAAAGAGTAATGGACCCAGAACGCTGCCATGTGGCACCCCTGAACTTATATTTCCAATTTCCGATATTTCATGACCTACTCTAACTCTCTGGGTTCTACCTTTTAAGAATTCTTGGATCCATAGCACCACTCTTTTATCTATTCCTAGCCTACTTAACTTATCTATTAATATGTCATGTGGCACCAAATCAAATGCTTTCGAAAAATCAATCACAACTGCATCGATTCTTCCGCCTCTATCTACCCCTTCAGCTAGATCCTGAACCAGCGACGTAATTTGACTATCACGTGAGAAGCCTTCCCTAATAATAATAATAATAATAATAATAATAATAATAATAATAATAATAATATATAAACTACTAAAAATAGGGATATTGCAATATCAATTACTTCCAAATATTTTCTCGAAATAATTATGGTATTATCATAGTCTAATATCATACAGTCACGAAGCTTGAGGTGAATTTTTGCATTTCTCTCGATATAACGCTCCAAGCGGTTAGCAACTGAGAGTACTAGGAACAATAGACTCCGCCGGTACTATTTCGTATTGTCTGTGATGAGGCGATAGTATCGACCCTAGTGGCTAGCAACTAAAGTACAACTGTTATTTGCTAAATATTCCCTACGTATTAAGCTTCGTGACTGTATAGCCTATACTAGACTGTGGTGTTTGGATATGAAAACAACTGAATGTTGCATATCAACAAGAATTTGAAGCCTAATTCAATTGTTTATTTGTAAATAATCACAATTTGTGCCATCAGATTTCACACATCCAAGTTCTAATTTAATTTTAAATTGTGTTTTAACATCAAGATTGCTGTTTTTCATTAATATGCTTTGAATGAACATGCAGAGGCATCATTTGTCAAGCGATCAGATAGAAATGGTAGTTCGATTAGAGCAGCGAGGTGAACGTCAGGTTGATATAGCAGATTTGATAGGTACATCCCAGAGTGTGATTTCTAGAGTAGGCCTACTTTCTCGTTTTCGGGGGACAGGTTTGGTAACCAGAAGACCTGGCAGTGGATAAAATCGTAAGGCTACGCCTCGACAGGACCAGCAAGAAGAACACAATTTGCTACAGCTAGACATATACAACAAGACCTTCAGAACGTCACTGGCCTTTTGGTATCTGATCAAAAGATTAAGAAATAGATTCTGGGAAGAAGGTTTGACGTCCTATAGACCGCTAAGATGTCTATCACTTGAACCAATACATCGCAGACAAAAATTAGCATGGGTCAATCAGAGGATCGAAGAAGGTATTCTTAGGGGAAATATCCTTTATACTGGCGAGTCCAGATATTGCCTCTTTAATGACAACAGACGTCAGAGAGTATACAGGTCTGCTGGCAATCGCAGTTAGCCGCAATATGTCTAACGAGTAGTTTCTTATGGTGGAGAAGGTGTTATGGTTTGGGCAGGTTTGTCCTTAGGCTGTCGAACTGAACTTCATATAAACGATGGAGCACTGAGAGGTCAAAGTACGCAGAAGAGATGGTGAGGGAGTGCATTTTGAACAGGCGTGATGCCGTTGGTCAAGAGAGATTTATATTTCTTGATGATGATGCACGTGCACATCGAGCTGCAGTAGTTATGGAAGCCCTGGAAGATTTTCAGATCAAAATAAATTAAATTATGATTTATTTAAAGACGCTCGCAACTGCCGAGTTTATACCAGCGTCGCCGATGTGCCAGAATTTTGTTCCGCAGGGGTTCTTTTACATGCAGTAAATTTACTGATATGGGCCTGTCGCATTTAAACACACTTAAATGCCATCGACCTGGGCCTGGATCGAACCCGCAACTTCGAGTACAGAAGGCCAGCGCTATACTAACTGCGCTACCCAGGTCGACTCTTCAGATCAATCATCTTCTACTTCCACCTCGCCCAGACCTAAATGCAATTGAACATGTCTGAGAATTTGCTTCAGAGGCAACTTGACAACCATCTACCACACGCAGCTATCATCAGAGATACTACCCATAGCATTCAATGAAATGTCATAAGACCAGATTGATAATTGCATTCGAAGCATGCCAAAGAGATGTCAAGCTGTTGCAAATGCCCGAGTAAATCAAACTAGTTAATAATGTGACAAAAGACCTGTCAATCTGGTTCTTATTGTAATAAATACTTAACACAGATACATCCCAACTTTTGTCCCTTGTTTTTTTTTTCTTTCTGTTTGGTAGTATTGTGTAACAAATACTCTAGAAAACCTTCAATTTAGTTTATTATTTAATTAGCCTATATGTAAAAATAAATAACAAGTGATTAAGATTTTTATTTTGATTGCAATGTCCCTATTCATTCATTCATTCATTCATTCATTCATTCATTCATTCATTCATTCATTCATTCATTCATTCATTCATTCAATGTTCTGCCCAAGGCCAGGTATTTCACTGCAAAACTAGTGTGTTCTCCAATCTTTCCTATTTCCTGCCTTCCACTTTATTTCCTCATATGATCCGTATATCTTAATGTCGTCTACCATCTGATATCTTCTTCTGCCCTGAACTCTTCATCCGTTCACCATTTCTTCCAGCGCATCTTTCAGTAGACAGTTTCTTCTCAGCCAGTGACCCAACCAATTTCTTTTTCTCTTCATGATCAGTTTCAGCATCATTCTTTCTTCGTCCACTCTTTCCAACACAGCTTCATTTCTTATTCTGCCTGTCCAATTCACACTTTCCATTCTTCTCCATATACATATTTCAAATACTTTTCTCTTCACTTCGTCGTAATGTCCATGTTTCTGCCCTATACAATGCCACACTCCATACGAAACACTTTACAAGTCTTTTCCTGAGTTTTTTTTTTTCAGAGGTCCGCAGAAGATGTTCCTTTTTCTATTAACAATTTCCTTGGAGAATACATAAAGCTCTATCATCATCATCATCATCATCATCATCATCATCATCATCCTTAGCTCGACAACCCATCATGGGTCCTGGCTGTCCATAGGAGTTTCCGCCATTCATCCCTATTTCTAGCAACACTCATCCAGTTTTAACCCAATAGTTCTGGCAAGCTCTATCATTAATTATACGAAAACTACTTTCATGGTCCTAACTCGAAGAGGACAATCGGTACCAACTAGATTTACTAATGTCAATAAAATGAAAATTTTAGGGATGGTATTTACATCCAATGTCATGGATGTTATACAGATAAACTGGAAGGATATTGTTAGAAAAGTCAGATATGGAATCCAAAGATATCTCAGTCGAAATTTAAATGTTATTCAAAAAGTGTGGCATATAAACACGTTTATTTTATCCAAAATATGGTACCTTGGACAAGTTCTTCCGATATCCGAACATACAGCTCAACAAATTGAAAAGATTTTAGGATTCTATTTATGGAAAGTTTTCGTATTTCGTATCGCCCGACCTCAGTGCAGATTGTCGATCAAGGAAGGAGGTTTACAGTTGATTAATGTAAAATCTAAATGTGATGCTGTATTTATAAAAGATATATTACGCGCTGACCACAATATAGACACAGTATAGTCGGGTAGGCGCTCGGATTTTTCCGTTTGGGGCTCAATTTATTGTTGAAATAACAACAGTCAGCTTTCCTTTTATATGGTATCTATGAATCTTTGTTTATTAACCTGTAAGTTAAGAATTAAAATGTATTGTGAAAAACTCATTAATCTCGTGGAGAAATATTCATTTTTATGACGAAATTTGGTAAATTGTTTTATGAAATTAGGTTCAAGAAAATTACACAGTTCTTGAAACTCAGCTATGATTATACGAACAAAACAATAGTGATACAATATTAATAGGCCAAATCTTCATTTCATATAAGGTGACTCAGTATATCAACGAACACAACACAAAATACTTTCGCGCCCCGACCACTGATTGGTTCCTATGTTCCCATCTCCTGTGTTTGAGTTATATTGTGAGTGGTGTCGCAGCTGCATGTCATGTCATCATACCTCATTTCCAACAACAGTTCGTTCTTGCCCCACCTGCAAATTATATTCTTTCTTCACAGACATATTAATTAGTTTTCGGGTTTTCATATATTATATTTAATTTCCGTGTTTAGAAAAACAGTACGTTTCCTATTAGGTCTTCATAAAAATATTGGGAACTAATTAACTTAGCGTTCTGTGTGCCATAGAGAGATTTTTTTTGGCTCTGCAGCCAAGAGGATTCTATTCAAACATTTGTTTACATGCGGAGTCACGTTGTATGGAATGATGATTATATTCTTAATATATTGAGTATTTATCATAAATAATAGTAACCCCAACACAAACAAGAAATTTAATTGAATGATTACAAAATGTAATCGAACATAGTATATTAGAGAAGTGCGCTAAATTTATTAAGCTAATGGGTTCGTCTAGTATCGTGCGTTACTGGCGCTATGTTCGTTTCAAGTTTGTCGAGTACGGTAAAGTTCGATGTTCGCCGATGTTCACTCTGCAGGAGGAGGAGATCTGTCGTATTTGTTTCAACCTGTTATAAAAATATTCGCTATCTTCCATTTCCACCCCTTGCCCTTAACCACACACCAGAAAAAATTTTGGAAATATTCAACAGTTTTTCCCTCCATTACTGTATCTTGTACAACAATGAAAATTTGTATGTGTAAAAAACTGTCCTTCTGCTATATTAAAAATTATTTTTGCGATTTAAATATATATATACATATATATTTTTTTTTCAAAATTCATAATGATGGCCAGTCGTGAAATCTGTTCTGCTCTATACTGTTCACCCAGTATATTAAGAAATTAGGTATGGATACTTTCTATAAATAGAGGAAACAGTACGTATATACTGCAAATTGTATCATATGATAGACATAAATATTGTATTCAGAGACTTTCTTACAGTGAAAGACACCGTGAAGATCCAAATATGAAGACATAGGATCACTTTCTCAAGCAGTTTCGCTTAGTCAGAAAGACTTGTGCGATATGATGGTACATGCTAATATTCCGTTCAATAAGGTGGAGAAAAAACATTTAAAAGAATTTCTTGAAAATTTCGAGAGTCAACAATATGGAAAAACGTGTTTACCCGCTTGCTATGACGACACTCTAAATAACTTGTGTGCGGCTGTAGGGGGAGACGGTAAAATTTGGATTTCTATGAATAAAACGGAAGTTGTTTGTGTCATACTTATCCCAAATCTTATAATGTGTATATTGTCACCTTATCGTGCTGCTATTACAAGATCGAGAATGAAAGTCGAAAATATTTTGAAGAAAATGTTGGCAATGCAACTCTGTGCGATATTCCTTATTTCCGATATGTACCAGTACCGTCATGTGATATAGAGAGAAGTTCTTCTCGATACAGTGTTGAAGGGATAATAGGATACTTTTAATACAACAATATATTGTAACTCATCGTAATTAATTTCATTGTAAGGCAATCAGCACTAAGTGAGCATTATTTTTTCAATATATTAACTTATAATAAGTAAGTTTCTGTAGAAAAGTACAAAGTTATGCCTTATAAAGTTAAATATCCAACAAGAAGTAAAATTTGTATTGAAAACAGAATCCTACAAAAAGTGAACACATTTAACTGTTTAGGGTACCACCTTTCATACGAAAAAAGAAAAGGATGTTGATACTAAAATTACTAATTTTGTAAAAGTTATCGGCATTAACTTATAAATTCAGTTTTGAAATCTAATTTTGTACAGAAACATACAAGATTAAAGGTGTAGAACATTTTAGCACGACTTATAGATCAGAAACTTGAACCCGTGGGGGGGGGGGGGGAGATTCATAGGAAAATGGTGGGATAAACACTTTGCGATATAAAACGAAATACAGAAATTTTGGAAGAATTGAACGTCCAACTTTATAAAATTGTAATGAATAATTTCAATAATTTCAAGGGAAAAATTTTTCCGGGGCCGGGTATCGATCCCGGGACCTTTGGTTGAACGTACCAGCGCTCTACCAACTGAGCTAACCGGGAACTCCACCCAACACCGTCTCAACTTTTCCCTTTATATCCACACAACTCTTTATATCCACACAACTCGCGTGGGCTGACGAAACGCCAGAGACCCACATCGAGTGCACACAATCTCTGTGTGACTTGGAATTGTGGTTTTCTGTTAACGTATACAGTGACGTATATATTATGCAATCTAGTCTTTCAGGTAAAGCTCCCTGTAAAGCAGATTTGAATAATTTCAAGGGAAAAGGTGTCGGGTGGAGTTCCCGGGTAACTCAGTTGGTAGAGCGCTGGTACGTTCAACCAGAGGTCCCGGGATCGATACCCGGCCCCGGAACAATTTTTCCCTTGAAATTATTCAAATCTGCTATTCAGGGAGCTTTACCTGAAAGACTAGATCTGCTTTATAAAACTGTATTCAAAACTACAGAATTAATTGGAAATAGCATGTCGAGAGAGTGCCAACAGAAAGATGGCCAAAGGCGGTAGTGCTACATTACCGCCCTTCTGGACGACGATCTGTTAGAAGACCATTAAAAGTATTGCATGAGACCATTGAGACCGCAGTAAACTATGCTGGGTTGCAAGAAAGCATTTATAGGTTCGTTAAACACTATCGGTTCTAACTGTTCATTTAGCGTCAGTAAGCGATGCAAGAATGATCTTTAAAGCTATTGGTTCGTTAAAGCACTCTGTAAACTATAGGTCGAAAATCGGAGCTGTAAACTGTTAGTGAATCGTTAGCCGCCATATTGTACGTAGGCCTATATTTCTTGTTTTTGTATCTGACAGTATTAAGTAAATTCGTGGAAATCATCAGAAACAGGTAAGTAAAATGTAATATAACTTACATATCACAATGAACCCGAGATTCATATGTGTATAGGAAAAGTTTTGTGAATAAAACAATTTTATTACTATTATAGAATCGTCTGACGTAGAGGTTATGTTTGATATGGTACAACATCTAACAAAACCAAGAATACTGAGAGACAGATCGAATCCTCTAGAAGAATACGATAATATTGATTTTAAGGTTACATTTAGATTATCGAAAGACACATTCATGACTCTCTTGAATGAAATAGGGCATCATATTGGAAAACAAAGCGCACGCAGTAAGACAGTATCAGTAAGTAACAGCTGTTGAGTGCCTTGCGCTATTACGCAATAGGAGCGTTTCAGAATGTGAAAGTGGATCATATTCACGTTTATAAATCTACAGTTTGTAGAATAATAAGATGTGTGACTGCATTGAAGAATGAGAGAACAATACATTACTATGCCTCAAGGAAATTCTGTACAAAGAGTAAAACAGAATTTCTTCTCAATTTGCAATTTTCCCAAGTTATTGGTGCATAGACTGTAGCCATATGAAAATTCAAAGCCCTAATGGACACTTGAATGAGATGTACCGAAACAGGAAGGGTTATTTCTCTATTAATCTGTACTAAGAATCGTTGCAAGTTGGCCTGGGTCAGTATTTGAAGCCTGTCTTCTACTTGCGAAGTTTGAAAACAATGAATATCCAAAAACACAATATTACCACAGTCTAGTATATACAGTCACGAAGCTCAATACGAAGTAAATATGCATCCATAGATAGTTGCTAACTACTAGGATCGCTACTATCGCCTCATTACAGACAATGCAAAATAGTATCTGCACAGCCTATTGTTCCTAGTACCCTAATAAACTCAAGCTTCGTGACTGTATATACTGTCGGTGACTCGGGAGAAGACAAGAGCGGACTGAGGAGGAAGGGATGTGAACAGATAACGTATGGCAACACGTGCAATATTTGTATTGCAGTAAGCGGAAACATTAGGTCTCCTTCTGTTCAACTTAGCTATAATTTCCATACGCATTGTTACTCATGTTTCCTGCACGAGTAATAACCTGGCTACTGGGATGCTTATCTGAGAGATGTTTATAATAATCAACAGCGATAATCAAGAAGGTCACATTCTTTCCGCTCATCTTCTCCTGAGTAACGGACAGTAGTAGACTGTGATATTACCATAGCGACACGCACGTATAATAAGAGAATTATTTGCACCGGCTACGATGGCTCTGTCGTTTTGATTTTTTTCCGTTTAAAGATGAAATAGCTAACAGATCGTTAAATATCACATTTGCAATTACCTATACTTTAAAGACTGAAATAGTTTAAAGGTCATTTATTTAACGAGAGAATAGCAATTTATGGAACAGTATAGATCCCAGTATAGATCTAGTGCTTGAATTGGATGATGATGATGATGATGATAGAGTAAGTTTAAGAACTTGGAAAGTTGTTTTCGGGTGTTTAATATAATATATACATAATGTAGCGAAAATAGTGGGTAAAACTTCAGGTAACGCTTCCTCATATGTAGAGAAGAAAAAAAGGTTATATAAACATAAGTCCGGAAATGCCTGGTTGCCGCTCTATAGGGGTTACAAGGAGGATTATTTTGAACTACAAAACTGATGTATTAGTTTCAGTTTCTGTATATTTGTTTACAGGAACTGTTCAATATGTCACCTCCTGCCTGAATACAGGCACCAGTTCGTCGCATTGACATCTGGACCTGCTCCCAAATTCCTGGCGTAGCACGTATTGTCCGACAGTGTTGCTCCATTAGCACACATTTCAGTTTGGATGTACGTAGACATCTTAATGCAACATTCCCTGGCCGATGGATAGGGCGAGGTGGAACTGCTTGGCCTCCACGCTCACCAGATCTCAACTCACTGGACTTCTACTTGTGGGGACACTTGAAGTTGCTTGTGTATTCGACTCCTGTGAACGATGTAGAAACTCTCCGCCTGCGAATTGAACATTTTTGCTCGATTTTAAGTCCTCTACACATTCCTCAAAATTTTTGCACATATTTGTTAACACACTGTATATGCGTGTATGTGTATGTAGTGGACAGATGGATAAGGGTCTTACTGATTTAACACAGCTATTATGTGAGGCTGGGTTGATTCTCAGAACCTCACTCTTTATTATGCTAGTACACATTCTAATTTAAACTCTACAGTAAAGTTCTGTTATTACTTTTCTTCGGCTTCTTTCGAAGCTTTAGTCTTTTCCCGCAATTCTTCCTAAATTAAAGGAAGTTTTTGTTGATAAGGTTTCACGTGTGTCCTACTTTTCGAATACTCTAGTCACTCCTAACTATCCTATCTCTGTGAGCGCAGCGACACTTTAAGCTTTTTCCTTTCATGCCAACTTCAGCTGAGTTTGAGGATAAAATGCGTGAAACAAAAGTTTCTGCCAAACTTAAGGAAGCTGTACTTCGCTATTCTTGGCAAGATTCCAGAACTTACAGTACATACACTCAAATTATTTTTCTTCCTTCTCTTGTTCCGAACATAATAGGCCTAACTTGTAAATTACAATTTATCATGATGTGTCAAGGTTCTCTTGCAACTCAATCGTCTCACAAATTCCAATTATAAAACCGAGATCCTATCAGTAGAAATATTTATCAAACATGTGGTTAAAAGAAGTGCTTCATATCATAAAATTCTCTTCATGTAATGAGAATCTCAAAGGCAGACAAAATTTTAGACAAAAATTTTGAAATTTGTGGAAAGAGTAGCGATTTTCCAAGATGCCATTTAAATTTACAAAAACGTTAGTAATTCTTATATTTCTTAACCAGATTCGATTAAACTTTCTACAGAGAATATTTATACAGCATTATAACTGTAAAAATATTCAGGTCTTTAGTTTGAAAATTTTAGGAAATTGAAACTACACTTCAATGTATTCTTAAGTTAATATTTAATTTAAATATACATTTATTAATTTATTACAATTACAGTTAGTAAAATAAGAAAACCACAAAAATACGTATAAAATGTAACAGACACAAAGACACATTAAAACTATTAGATACATAAAACAGAAATATGAGTTAAAGAATTTATCCCCGTATGAAGAAACGCTCATGGTCGGGAGTTCAAATCCGCGCTGCAGATAAGCAGAAAGAAGAAAACAAAATAAACAAATTAATATAAGCAATAAAATAGCACAGATTACACAAACAAGAGCCTATATGATAAAGAGTATTCACAATTGAAAACGTTCATAACCAATATTTACTAGTATAATAATATAAGACTAATATTAAAAATTAATTATCTAACCTTATGTTAAGTTCTCTTAATAATTTCTTTAATTTTAAGTTTAAATTTAATCATACTTATGTTAATTGAAATAGGGTACTGAGAACTTAATTTGCTGTAAAGTTTTAAGCCGCAATTGAAGCCATGTTTAATATCAGCAGCCGCTGAACTTTTGGATTCTGGTAAAATGAAATAATATGTTTCTTCTCGCATTATAATCATGCAAATATTTGTTGAAAATTTTCTTTTTCTTATGAAAGAAAGTCAATAATGTATATTTATATATCAGCTCAAATTTAAAAACGTAAAACTCCAAATAATGAAGTTTAGTAGGGTAATCAAGTAGTTTTTTTCAGACAAATTTTGATTATTCTCTTTTGTAGTAAATCCATCGACTTTCTTATGGATTTAGAAACACTGCTCCAACCAACATGCCATAACGTAATACAGATTGCACCAAGGATAAATAAAATTAATCTTAAAATATTAATAAGAAGGTACGCACGAAGCATAACAAATCTATATACAGGGACATCATTTTATTTTTACTAACATTTTTAATATTAACCTGGCTATACCTTTAGAGAACCGGAAACACCGTTCGCTACGCCCTTCCACTACTGGAGTTCGATATACTGGCGTAAAACACAAACAAATCACTTTACTAGGTATGGGAGGGAAGAAAAGTACTTCCACCATATACGTAAACTAGGAAATATCGCGATTTTGAGTTCGATAATTTTCATTAGGTTTTTGTTTAATCAAAATGCAGTACTATATTAACAATGAGTGTTTTTACTCACGAATTGAGTTAACCATGCGGACGTATTCATTATGCAGTGTATATTATACTGTCTACAGCACATTAGCGTACAATTTAGAGAATGAATTTAAATTGAAAAATAATCATAATATGGATATTTAAACACATTTTTTAAAATAGTGGCCATTCATTTCGATACAGGCTTCAGTTCTAATGTGCATATTATCGCACTGTAGAATATTGTACAGCTGTAAAAAGAAAAGGTGGCCGCTCTCCTGAAACAAAGTTCCCTTCGGGTATCTTCGCTACAATTCGGAGACAGGCGATGTTACATGTTGTTGGACCACGTTGCCTGATATCTACAGTTATAACTGAAGTATTTTGTATTTGCCTCTTATTCATGAGGTCCTCCGTTCGACTACAACCTCGTGCTTTTTATGTTCTTTTTGTTCTGTTTTTGAGAGAGGCAAACCATACATAATGGCTCCTTTCTCTTTTACAATTATTTTAGTAATTAACATCAGGTTCATTAATATATTATGCCATGACTTTATCATTATGATATTGTGGCTGCAAATGGAAAGAAAAAAGATTTTATTCTCAATAAAAATATCTTTCGTGGCATAAACAAAACAAATTTACTGCCGTCGGCCTTAAAACATTCCAACAATTAAGTGTTCAAAAAACAAAACAAAAAGCCATAATTCAATATTTAGTCTATCTTCCTCTTATCTCGATCATCTTGCAGTCGAGTGGGCATGGAATTGACTAGTCTATGCAAATAGCGACTGTTTTTAGACACAATATTCCAGGCATTTTGAACATACATACATAAGTGTTCTGTCCATGGGCAGGTCTTTCATTGCAAACCCAGCAATCTCCAATCTCTCCTATTTTCTGCCTTCCTCTTAGTCTCCGCATATGATCCACATATCCTAATGTCGTCTATTATTCTTTTCAACCAGAGACCCAACCAATTCCTTTTTCTCTTTCTAATCAGTTTCAGCATCATTCTTTCTTCACTCACTTTTTCAAACACAATTTTATTTCTTATTCTGTCTGTCCACTTCACACGCACCGTTCTTCTCCACATCCACATTTCAAATGCTTCAATTCATTTCTCTTCATTTCGTCGTAATGTCCATTTCCTTCCCCATACAATGCCACACACCACACAAAGCACTTCACTAGTCTCTTCCTTAGTTCTTTTTCCAGAGGTGCGCAGAAGATCCTTCTTCTTCTATTAAAAGCTTCCTTTGTTCATGTTTGCAGATTTTTCTTGGGAAGGATAGGCCTAAATGCGGTAACATCCCGTTGCATTCCGCACACCACTATCTCTTTCGCATCTTATTAAATTCCAGGGGGCCCAAGCGTGGAGATGAGGAGAGTGGATTTGACTAATTGGGCCCTCCGGACTTCACCGAAAGTCACGGCAAGGGCTAAATATTAATTCTATCAGGATGTTTGACCCGATCAGAGACCGGGAAATCTGAATTAGCCTTTGCCCCCCGCATCCTGGACTAGCTTCTACGAATCATCAGAAAATCTTAGAGTGTGATTGGGCCAATTTTTCCGAAAATGTTTCCACACTTTTGCCCTCGTAGCTCAGCGGACGAACGTCGGAACTGAGATGTCAACGTCTCAGGTTCAATTCCTCGTTACTCCTTTTCATTTTATTCTGGTTCAAGATAGTATAATGTAATAATACAAAAAGAAAAACTAATACCAGTATTATGCAACTGGATTTTTCCAAACCTAATATTAAATTTATGTTATTTATATCGCTGAAGAACGATTACAATATAAATAACTTGAATATTATTTATACAGTTTCACTAAAGAACGATAACACAATATAAATGATAAATATCGGTTTGTTTAATTAATATAAGATATTATATAATACGTATTTAATTATCTAAATAAAATAACCTATTTTACAAAGAAAGATGGTTATTTGTGTTATAATAATTACGTAAAATACAGATTATTTACATTGCGAAAGAACAATAACAATATAAATAACTTAAATATTATTTTATAATACTAATGAAGGAAAACAGAATACAAATGATAACTTGAATATTATTTATATCGCTAAAGAACGATAACAATATAAAAATCGTGAATATTATTCATATCGGAATTTCACAGATTTATTACAGATGTATTTAAAAAAATTGTAGAAGAATAGTAATTAGTAACAGTGTCCTATTTATTCTTCTTGGAGCCAAATTTGTAACTTTTAAAAGTGTGGTTACTATGTTGAAGTGTATGTGTTGCAACGGATGCTTGATTTGTTATGTATGTGAGTCAGTTATGGGATGCTTGATGTCGTTGCAATGTCGTAATTATAGTTTGATTGTGTTTGTGTGACTATTGTGTATTAATTTATGACGTACGGTACGGAAATCTGCATATTTGTGTTATAGAAGTGTTACGTACTGTATGTGTGTTGTTAATGTTTTTGTATGTTTCAAATTGATACCTGATATTTGTTTTGCAATCACAATGCGTAATTTACGGATTGTCTATGTTTTGTTTACATCGCGTAAGCTAATTTAATTTTCTTTGCCATTTTTCTTTATGCTTATATTTTTTTGTATAAAACTATAGCCCTAACATACATATGTAAAATAGGGCTAACCCCCATTGGAGATACAATAATAATTATTATTATCCATATCGTTATAAAACGATAACAGAATACAAATGATGACTTCAATTTTATTCATATCTCTAAAGAACGATAACAAAATATAAATAACGTGATATCCATAAAGAACGATAACTGGATATAAATGATAATTTGAATATCATTTACGTCGCTAAAGAACGATTAAAAAATAAAATGAAAACTTGAAGAAGGCCCGAACCCACAACCTTTGAATCATTAAACAAGCACTCTACCGCTGGTCTACGAGGCGCAGATACGGAATACTTTCATAGTTCCGGAACTGCTTGTACAAGCACATGCATCGTGTAACATCGCCGCGACCCGAAGTGGACTTTGAAAATATTCGCTGTTCACGAGTGCGGCCACTTTTTGTTTTGACAGCTGTACGTAATTCCAATTACCAGTTTCGCCCGTCGTACTAGTAACTCATGTTGAAATAATTCTGTACCTACTCTATAAAATAGTGGGCCTATCTTACGTACTGTAAATTCAATCTTCACTTCTGCCCGATCTGAAAAGATAAAATTACTCAGACATGCTATCTACTGTCCCTTCAAGTGGTTTTGTCGCAGGGTCGTAGAAAGGGAGGAAGTCACGTGACAGTTAATTACTTAACGAGGCCCCTTTACTTAAGTTATTCTAACAGTTGTATAATATTACGTAGACGTCCAGTTAATGTTTTCAGAAAAGAGCTAATACAGCCCAGCCACTTGTCTTTACAGAGAGGCGAGCAGAAGCGGGTGGGGAAAACCGGGATGCGACGTAGGCAAACGGACGACAGCACCTGTGCGAAAATATGATTCAATATTGAAAGCTCTTTCGTTACTGGAAAATGCGAACATATTTCTGAAAAGTACTATACTCACTAACTCAGTACTGCTTACTATAACTGTAAGGCGACTTTGACTGCATACGCGGTGGAGGACGGTTGTAAGTTTACTAGTAGAGGGGGTGGGAGTGAAGTACATTAAACAACTCAGGTACAATAAAAATTGAAGTAAAAATAAAATGATGTCCCTGTATAATTTTGGGTAATTTATCACATAAAAATGCAATATGTGTGTTCCATCTAATGTGCTGGAAAATTATCACCTATTACTAGGTAAAACTGTTATGTTTCTATATCCACTGCGTGTACAAATGACGTTCGTAATGTAACGTTTCCATCCCTACATTACTAACTTGAATCCACGGAATATGTCTCCTTAATCCGTGCTCTAATTATGACCTTAGCACATATTCAAACAAAATAATGTCATACCAGGAGTTCCTAATGATTGTCATTGTGTTGTTGATCAATTTAGAGGCGCAGACTGGAATAGATCAATATCTGTTCCATGAAGCGTATATTTCATGTCAAACTACGAGTAAAGGCAGGCTATTCAATATATATCTACGTATGCATTTAGATTAAATTTAATTGATATGCTGTGAGTATGGAATACTATTCAAAACGGAAGTTGGTAGATACAATATGTACAATCTATTTCATGAATATTGTCACGTTTTGAAGTAGTTTACATCCAATACTTCATTTCTTTCCCACTGCTATGCCAGTAAGAACACAAGGCACAGAAAGAGCCATTCATATGAGTAGTGGCGTGCCGCTGTGCCTCTGAAATGTTGGCATGCATCACAAACGAGTTCTAATTTGTTGATGACGCCGCAGCTGCTACTCTAACATGAACACCACTGAAAACCGGAATGCACAATACAGGCGAATGCACGTGCACAGTAAGGGTGGGTGTAGAAGACGTAGTTGCGGTATGAGTACGGCTAAAGAACGAGACGGAATTAATGGAATCTAGTGAACCTCATGCATATGTAATGGGAGGAAGTTTGTATAATAAAATATTTTTAACAGCTATGAATGCCATGTTTAAAGGAAGCTTGAGATCACTGTGGTAGATCTATTGGAAGTAGAACGACTGCCTAGAGGAGTGGATTTTTTATATCATCAAGAATAATGTATATTTAGTCGATTATTTTAAGACTCTCCATCGATTGGGTACTTATTTACCTTCGGTGAAATTGGTGGCAACAAGATAATGTTTTGGCGATATGAACCGAGTATTCAGAGATTGTACAGCTGTCAAAAAAAAAGTGGCCGCACTCGTGAACAGCGAATATTTTCAAAGTCCACTTCGGGTCGCGGCGATGTTACACGATGCATGTGCTTTTACAAGTAGTTCCGAAACTATGAAAGTATTCCATATCTGCTCCTCGCAGACCAGCGGTAGAGTGCTTGTTTAATGATTCAAAGGTTCTGGGTTCGGGCCTTCTTCAAGTTTTTATTTTATTTTTTAATCGTTCTTTAGCGATGTAAATGATATTCAAATTATCATTTATATCCAGTTATCGTTCTTGATGGATATCACGTTATTTATATTTTGTAATCGTTCTTTAGAGATATGAATAAAATTCAAGTCATCATTTGTATTCTGTTATCGTTTTATAACGATATGAATAATAATTATTACTATTGTAGCTACAGTATCTCCAATGGGGGTTAGCCCTATTTTACATATGTATGTTAGGGCTATAGTTTTATACACAAAAAAGATAAGCATAAAGAGAAATGGAAAAGAAAATTAAATTAGCTTACGCGATGTAAACAAAACATAAACAATCCGTAAATTAGGCATTGCGATTGCAAAACAAATATCAGGTATCAATTTGAAACTTACAAAAACATTAACAACACACATACGTAACACTTCTATAACACAAATACGCAGCTTTCCGTATCATACATCATAAATTAATACACAATAATCACACAAACACAATCAAACTATAATTACGACATTGCGACGACATCAAGCATCCCATAACTGACTCACATACATAACAAATCAAGCATCCGTTGTAACACATACACTTCAACATAGTAACCACACTTTTAAAAGTTACAAATTTGGCTCCAAGAAGAATAAATAGGACACTGTTACTAATTACTATTCTTCTACAATTTCTTAAATACATCTGTAATAAATCTGTGAAATTCCGATATGAATAATATTCACGTTTTTCATATTGTTATCGTTCTTTAGCAATATAAATAATATTCAAGTTATCATTTACCCTATATTCTGTTTTCCTTCATTAGCATTATAAAATAATATTCAAGTTATTTATATTGTTATTGTTCTTTTGCAATATAAATAATCTGCATTTTATGTAGATAATTATTATAACACGAATAAACATCTTTCATTGTAAAATAGGTTATTTTATTTAGATAATTAAATACGAATTATATAATATCTTATATTAAGTAAACAAACCGATATTTATCATTTATATTGTGTTATCGTTCTTTAGTGATACTGTATAAATAATATTCAAGTTATTTATATTGTAATCGTTCTTTAGCGATATAAATAACATAAATTTAATATTAGGTTTGGAAAAATCCAGTTGCATAATACTGGTATTAGTTTTTCTTTTTGTATTATTACATTATACTATCTTGAACCAGAATAAAATGAAAAGGAGTAACGAGGAATTGAACCTGAGACGTTGACATCTAAATTCCGACGTTCGTCCGCTGAGCTACGAGGGCAAAAGTGTGGAAACATTTTCGGAAAAATTGGCCCAATCACACGCTAATATTTTCTGATGATTCGTAGAAGCTAGTCCAGGATGCGGGGGGCAAAGGCTAATTGAGATTTCCCGATCTCTAATAGGGTCAAACATCCTTATAGAATTAATATTTAACCCTTGCCGTGACTTTCGGTGAAGTCCGGAGGGCCCAATTAGTCAAATCCACTCTCCTCATCTCCACGCTTGGGCCCCCTGGAATTTAATAAGATGCGAAAGAGATAGTGGTGTGCGGAAATCAACGGGATTTTACCGCATTTAGGTCTGTCCTTCCCAAGAAAAACTGCAAACATGAACAAAGGAAGCGTTTAATAGAAGAAGAAGGATCTTCTGCGGACCTCTGGAAAAAGAACTAAGGAAGAGACTAGTGAAGTGCTTTGTGTGGAGTCTGGCATTATATGGGGAAGGAAATGGACATTACGACGAAATGAAGAGAAACGAATTGAAACATTTGAAATGTGGATGTGGAGAAGAACGGTGCGTGTGAAGTGGACAGATAGAATAAGAAATAAAATTGTGTTTGAAAAAGTGAGTGAAGAAAGAATGATGCTGAAACTGATTAGAAAGATAAAAAGTAACTGGTTGGGTCTCTGGTTGAAAAGAATAATAGACGACATTAGGATATGTGGATCATATGCGGAGACTAAGAGGAAGGCAGAAAATAGGAAAGATTGGAGATTGCTGGTTTTGCAGTGAAAGGCCTGCCCATGGACAGAACACTTATGTATGTATGTTCAAAATGCCTGGAATATCGTGTCTAAAAACAGTCGCTATTTGCAAAGACTAGTCAATTCCATGCCCACTCGACCGCAAGATGATCGAGATAAGAGGAAGATAGACTAAATATTGAATTGTGGCTTTTTGTTTTGTTTTTTGAACGCTTAATTGTTTGAATGTTTTAAGGCCGACGCCAGTAAATTTGTTTTGTTTATGCCACGAAAGATATTTTTTATTGAGAATAAAATCTTTTTTCTTTCCATTTGCAGCCACAATATCATAATGATAAAGTCATGGCATAATATATTAATGAACCTGATGTTAATTACTAAAATAATCGTAAAAGAGAAAGGAGCCATTATGTATAGTTTGTCTCTCTCAAAAACAGAACAAAAAAGAACATAAAAAGCACGTGGTTGTAGTCGAACGCAGGACCTTATGAATAAGAGGCCTGAACGCTACCATTATGCTATCGACAACACACAGAATACTTCAATTATAACTGTAGATATCAGGCAACGTGGTCCAACAACATGTAACATCGCCTGTCTCCGAATTGTAGCGAAGATACCCGAAGGGAACTTTGCGTCAGGAGAGCGGCCACTTTTTCTTTTGACAGCTGTACATAGGTTTCCTTTGATGTAGAGGAGAAACGAACAATTTGATCTGCTTTCATATTGTATAGTATAATACATCTGCCAAATAAAAACATGTACACTAATGTTCTAGTTTTAAGATATAAATACCATTCATTAGCTTATTATCATAGTAATATAAAATAAACTTTACATGCAGGAATTACTCCGTCAAATATAGGTACTTGAACACTTATAGGCTATATGAATTTTAGGCCTAGTGTACAGAATAAGAGCTTACCTATTGATTCTTAATTAATAAGATGGACTTCCTTAAATTTCTTACAAATTTATGTAAATTCATGTTACAACTTTTAGGTGTATGGTGATATCTGATCTTTATGTATATATGGTCATTATGGCCAATTTAACACGTTTAAAAATATTAATATCTCTGCTTCCATACGTGTAAAAAATATGTAAGCCTATTGTTTTATTTTGAAAATATTGGCGTAAGTACTATTCATTAGCTTATTATCATAGCAGTAGTAGGACTATAAAATATACTTTACAGGCATTAATTACTCTGTCAAACAAATTTTGAATTAGTAATTAGTAGCACTAAGTTATAAGTTTAAATAAGTTTATTAGCGGTATTTTGAAAACCTAATATTCAGAACAACGCTTTTTTGAGTTAGATATTCGTCTTCGTCTGTAGCTATTATCTCGGTACATGTCCAACTAGGCTAAGCAAGCAAGAAATAAATTGTACGGTAATTATATTACTGTACTTGTGCAGAGAAATTCTAGATCCTTTCTTGTACGTGTATGTACAATTAAACGCTGCACACGAATTCACAATAGTGAACGGCACACTCAAATTTACTACTTAGGCGTAGAACTTATTAAACAATAACAAACCTACACGTTAGCAACGTGTATCTGTAACTTGTAGGAACACATTCACACTTCGAAGATATTATGCATTTTTAAAATACACTAATTGTTAGAAACCACTATTAATGTACTCCATCACTGACTAAAAAACTGAACTTCCTATTAACTTTAACTTTAATGCACTATAAAAAATAACACAAATTAACACACCATTAAAAGTAAACACAAATGAACACGTGAATCTCCATGTGTTGATAAAGTGCTTCCAGATCCTTCCTTGTACGTATACGTACAAGTCGACCTGGTTGGCAAGTTGGTATAGCGCTGGCCTTCTATGCCCAAGGTTGCGGGTTCGATCCCGGGCCAGGTCGATGGCATTTAAGTGTGCTTAAATGGGACAGGCTCATGTCAGTAGATTTACTGGCATGTAAAAGAACTCCTGCGGGACAAAATTCCGGCACATCCGGCGACGCTGATATAACCTCTGCAGTTGCGAGCGTCGTTAAATAAAACATAACATGAACATTATACGTACAATTAAACGTTGTGCACGAATTCACCATAAAGAATGACACTAGTCACCCAATTAAATTCAATTAATAACATCTACACGTTAGGAACGTGCATCTCTAAGTTGTAGGAACACATTCACACTTCGAAGATATTACGCATTTTTAAAATACACTAATTTTATTATTAGAAACGACTATTAATGTACTCCATCAATGGCTAAAAACTAAACTTGCTGTTAACTTTAACTTTAATGCACTATTAAAAGTAGACAACACAAATCAACACACTATTGAAAGTAAACAACACAAATGAACACGTGAACCTGCATATGTTGATGCTTGACAAAGTGCTTCTACTCCCAAGACATGGCGTCGCGCGAACCTGCGCGAGAGGTTTCAAATTTGTACACGACATCAGCGCCAATTGTGTGTCTAGATATATAACTACAACGTCTTTGAAACAGGCAAGCTTTCCAGTATTATTGTTATAGAGTATAGAATGGATTCCAAAACACTTCTGCGCATGCTCGAATGACAAAGATATGTACAGCCATGCAGCAGCGCATGAGCGGGCGAACGGCGCAACGCGATAGTTCTGCTGGAATCATTGAATGATACATCCATATTTTAATAATATTTCTGACCTCATAGCGCTCTGAATGCACAATTAAAAATCAGATTTAATTATATTTCGTTTATGCAGTGCCATGGCAGTACCCCTAAAGCCGCCCCTGGTTGACAGTATCAGAGTCGTGCTGTCCAATCTGTTCATTGATGGAAAGATGGAATTAAATGTCTTGTTAATTATATTCCTGTGACATCAAGATACTATTTGCTCTGCTCATGGTCTTCTTAGTCTTCGAAATGATTTCGATTTCAATTTCCTGCTGGAAAGCTTTTCCTCACTTAGCAATGCTCATCAGTATTCTTCAAACTAAACAGGTCAATATTAGATTCTACAATTACAAACTGGCCGATTTCTAATGCCATTACAATATTTAAGGGAAAACTTTGACAAAGTGTGAAATAAAACGGAAAATATTCTCGACCTAGAAGTTGTTCTCGATCGAAAAGAATGAGCCTTGACAGCATGAATGGCGAAGATAGAAAAAAAATATACAGTCGCTTCTATTGTGAAATAACTGACATGATTTTCCTTAACATTACTGAGATATTTAGTAATATTCAGCAGCTCTTCTTTCTTAATATTCTTAACTCTAAACACTTCTGCCAATAAAAATGTCCTCTTCTTGACGCAGAATTTTCGCAAAATTATGAAAATTATTTTGATCTCATTTCTCCAAACAATAGCAAAAGAAATGTCAGAAGGAAGTGAAATAGAGAGGAGTACGTCAAGAATTCCCGTTATCACCTAAACTCTTAAACATTTATTTGGAAAATTTAGTGGAAAACTGTCCTTTCAGAACATGGCAGGTGTAATAATTACGAGGAAGTGCATAAGATTTGCAGCTGATATGTCGTTAGTAGCAAAAGAGGAAACGATATTAGGGGAGAGTCGGGTAGTATCGAACATCGGGTAATATCGGACAGTGCGTTTCTTTCATCTGCCACCATATGGTAGTACCTGAATGACATGGTTACGTTTCTCTATGCGACATCACAGAAACGTAACCATGTCAATCAGGTACTATCATCGTGTGGTAGATGAAAGAAACTCACTGTCCGATATTACCCGATGTCCGATACTACCCGACTCTCCCCTAAAGGATATGCTACTGGAGCTAAATGAGCAATATGGGATGAAGATAAATGCAAAGACGAATCCTATTGTTATCGGAAGAAAAATAAAGAAGGTAAGAGTACGAATTCTAAATGAAGAATTAGAGCAAGTGAACAGCTTCAAATACCTGGGATGTACCATAAACAGTAACAGGAACTGCTACCAGGAAGTCAAAAGGAGGATAGCAATGGCAAAGGAAGCTTTTAATAGAAAAAGGAGCATCTTGTGCGAATCTCTGGAAAAAGAACCAAGGAAGAGACACACTCTATACCAGATGTCTTTGGAGCAGATATAACCAATGCAAAAGAGCGCGGTTCACACGATACTGAATGTCTGTGTATGAATTAAGTGATCGACTACGTTCATACAACGAAAAGTGAAAATTAAAGTAATGTCTTTTGAACATACCTTCTTGCATCAGTCACTAGTTGTCGTCTGCTCATACACCGCTACACGCAATAGAACTGCGTCTCTGAATACGCCTCGTAACCAGGATATGCACGCACTAGTGTGTACAACGCTCTCAGCTAAGTAATGACTCGCCACCAATGGGAGCGCAGCGATAACATGAGATGCATCGAGATCCTAGTTATGGTCTGCTCCAAAGACATCTGTTATAAAGTGTAGTGAAGTGCTTTGTATGGAGTGTTGCATCGTACGGGGCAGAAACATGAACATTACGACGAAGTGAAGAGAAGCGACTAGAAGCATTTGAAATGTGTAAATGGAGAAGGATGGAAATGTTTTGAAAGAACTGTTCAGGATGAGAAAAAGGAATTGGTTGGGTTACTAGTTGAGAAGAAACTGCGTACTGAAGGATGCACTGGAAAAAATAGTGAACTGGATAATTATTCGGGGCAGAAGAAGATTTGATATATGGATCGTATGCGGAGACAAAGAGGAAGGCAGAAAATAGGAAAGATTGGAGAATGCTGGGTTTGCAGTGGAAGATCTGCCCTTGGACAGAAAACTACGAATGAATTCTTCGAACAATGAGTTTATTGTTGTTTGTCTGGCCCTGATAGAGGGAACAGTGTGCTCGAACTTTACAAGTCATGAAAGTATTAAAGCTATCCTAAGTGTACGCCGTACCTTATGCAGAATGATGTTAACTATTACTGCATAAAATGAACGCTCTTCTCCTTTCTTCATTGTCAGTGTATTATAAATTCACGGATTCAGTAGAGGTTGTCATTACTTGCGCTGATAACCACCGAGAAAACTCTGCTCGGAAACAATTCCGGCCCTCTTTTCATGTTGATTTGACAAGTTTAAGTGAAAAATCGGATGAGCGAACTGAAGTATAAACGATAAGGCAAGGTTTATGAGACCGTATACACCCATTCTGCTATTGATTATGATGAAAATAATAATAATAAATATCACAGTTGCTTTACTCCTTTCACAAGTCACTCTATGCCGCTGCTGGTACCCCTATTAAAGACTCCAAGCATATGATGAATATATTCGCAGCTCATGATTATAGTAATATCTCGCAACATAAAGGAGAAAGTACCACAGGAACAATGGTTAATTGCAATTGCAACAATAATGAAGTGATGTGCAATCAGGACAGTCATCTATCAATTTTGGAGACTTTCAAAAAGCTAAAAATTATGAAAACGCTGTTGATGAGTTATTACCAATCACATTGCTCTCGCTCAGTAAGAATACTTCAAGTTATTTCTTTACAAATAGTAACACTATTTCATTTTATTATTGTTTGATGAGTACAAAATTGTAATCATTTTAGTACCATGTGCAATAGCCTCCTGGATCCTGGAGTATAGTATACTATACTAAATATATGCTTTTAGTTTCAATATAAGAATTTTTTTACCCTTATAGTCATTTACCAGGCAAAATAAATATCGTTCTACTTCACTATAAAAATGACTTAGACATCAATGAATGATAGACAAAGTAAGATACGATATGAAGATGAATACAACTGCCGTAAAAAGAACATCAAAAATAAAAATAAAGCTACGTATATAATTGGTGTCTAAGTTACTTTCATCGAAGTGACATTATATTTATTTTGTTTGGTAAGGAGATTGTACCAGAACAATGGAAGGAGTCCATAATCGTACCTATCTTTAAGAAGGGGGAAAAGACTAACTGTAGTAACTTTCGAGGAATATCACTTTTGTTAACGTCGTACAAAATTTTGTCCAATATTCTTTTAAGAAGATTAACTCCATATGTAGATGAAATTATTGGGGATCATCAGTGTGGTTTTAGGAGTAATAGATCAACTATTGACCAGATATTTTGTATTCGACAGATAATGGAGAAAAAATGGGAGTATAAGGGTACAGTGCATCAGTTATTCATAGATTTCAAAAAGGCATATGACTCGGTTAAGAGAGAAGTTTTATATGATATTCTTATTGAATTTGGTATTCCCAAGAAACTAGTTCGATCAATTAAAATGTGTCTCAGTGAAACTTACAGCAGAGTTCGTATAGGTCAGTTTCTGTCAGATGCGTTTCCAATTCACTGCGGGCTAAAGCAAGGAGATGCAGTATCACCTTTACTTTTTAACTTTGCTGTAGAATATGCCATTAGGAAAGTCCAGGATAACAGAGAGGGCTTGGAATTGAACGGGTTACATCAGCTTCTTGTCTATGCGGATGACGTGAATATGTTAGGAGAAAATACACAAACAATTAGGGAAAACACGGGAATTTTACTGGAAGCAAGTAAAGAGATAGGTTTGGAAGTAAATCCCGAAAAGGCAAAGCACATGATTATGTCTCGTGACCAGAATATTGTACGAAATGGAAATATAAAAATTTGGAAATTTATCTTTTGAAAAGGTGGAGAAGTTCAAATATCTTGGAGCAACAGTAACAAATATAAATGATATTCGGGAGGAAATTAAACACAGAATAAATATGGGAAATGCGTGTTACTATTCGGTTGAGACGCTTTTATCATCCAGTCTGCTGTCAAAAAATCTGAAAGAATTTATAAAACAGTTATATTACCGGTTGCTCTTTACGGTTGTGAAACTTGGACTCTCACTTTGAGAGAGGAACATAGGTTAAGGGTGTTTGAGAATAAAGTGCTTAGGAAAATATTTGGGGCTAAGAGGGATGAAGTTACAGGAGAATGGAGAAAGTTACACAACACAGAACTGCACGCATTGTATTCTTCACCTGACATAATTAGGAACATTAAATCCATACTTTGCGAAGGGCAGGGCATGTAGCACGTATGGGCGAATCCAGAAATGCATATAGAGTGTTAGTTGGGAGGCCGGAGGGAAAAAGACCTTTGGGAAGGCCGAGACATAGATGGGAGGATAATATTAAAATGGATTTGAGGGAGGTGGGATATGATGATAGAGACTGGATTAATCTTGCTCAGGATAGGGACCAATGGCGGGCTTATGTGAGGGCGGCAATGAACCTCCGGGTTCCTTAAAAGCCAGTAAGTAAGTAAGTAAGTAAGTAAGTAAGTAAGTAAGTAAGTAAGTAAGTAAGTAAGTAAGTAAGTAAGTAAGTAAGTAAGTAAGTAAGTAAGTAAGTAAGTAAGAAAGTAAGTAAGTGACTATAAGGGTAAAAAAATATGATAAAAGATGTATGTGCAGAGACCCGAAGCATAATATGAACAGGGTGAACATATTTGGTAATGGGTATTTTCTTGGATCTACGGAAAGCTTTTGACACTATCAAACATAATTTACTTTTGGACAAACTACATACTATTGGAGTTAGAGGTATAGTTTTTAAATTATTTCAATCATATTTTAGTAACAGAAGGCAAATGACCGAAATTGAAGATCAATTTAGTGAATACAAATATATTGATATAGGTGTACCGCAAGGAACAATTTTGGGACACATTTTATTTCTAATATATGTTAACGGTCTGCTAAATATAAATTTAGAAAAATTTAATGGATCTATATATTCATATGCGGATGATACAGTAGTTATTTTCAGTGGTTTTTCTTGGCATGAAGCATATAGAAATGCTAATATAGGTGCTAATATTGTTAAAAAATGGCTTAATTCCAACTTCCTTTCTTTAATTACTTTTTCGTTAACAGCTGCCAGTGTTCAACATTTAAAATTTAGCGATGAATAATTTTATTTTCCTATAAACTTCATTATTTTCTTCATTTATCTGTTTATGTGAACTCTCATATTGATCTTCAACTTCTCACTCTCCTTTTTTCACCTATGACGAAGATAAAACCATTCTCCGAAACGTTGTGAATTCATTTATAATTAAGCAATGTAAACATAATCCTCTCTACGTCTCTCCTATACAACCCACCATTTTTTCTGCCCTCTAGCTGCAAAGCTATTTGCTAAAGCCTTACAGTGCGCGCCTCGCACAAATTAGGCCGGACGAATCTGTACGAGGCGACGCAGCGAGACCTCATTGCGATGCTGCGCAGACCGCGCATCTCGCAGCTGTAGAAACCACTCACTATCTCTAGTGTAGTCCAGATTTGTGCGAGGCGGGCCTCGCACCTCGCGTGCGTCGGTTCAGAAAAAGCAACCCCGGCGCTGCGTACCATTTTCGCAATGACGCTGAGAAGCTTGTGGTTTCTCATGCTGCGAGTTCGCGTGAATCAGTTGCTGAGCGCTTGTTATGTCCAATAGAATTCGCCGTCTTGCCACTTTTGAAAGAATAAGCCAAAATTATCCTGCATTGTTAGTGGAGAAGACAGTGATATCTTCATCAGACCATTTGTCAACACTATATGTATTTAATTCTAATATTTTTCTTGTGACGAAATTGGATATAGATAAACTGGAGAACGAAGAGAAAGAAGAAAATTTGAAGCAAGTTTTCAAGAGAAAGCCGCTAAATTAGAATCCACACCTAAAAGTAATAATGAGTACTGGACTCATTTAAAAAGTTGTAAACCAGGGCTATCAAAGCGCCTGCACTGCGTGCTCTCAAAAACCTGCAAAACATTTCCTTAAGAGCGATGATTGCACTTTATCTTGCTGAAAAGTGAATCTTGTTGGATTTGTAATGCTTGTAGTATGAGCACGTAATACAGGCGATTTAACATCCCTGCTGTAAACAGATAACAGATTGGTTGGGTCAGGCTGAGAAGAAGTTACATACTGAAAGATGCACTGGAAGAAATTGTGAACGGGAAAAGAAGTTCGGAGCAGAAGTAATTACCAGATGATACACAATATAAGATATTTGAAACCTATGTGGAGAATAAGAGGAAGGCAGAAAATATGGAAGATTGAATAATGTTAGATTTTGCAGTGAAAGATCTGCCGTTGGGAAGAACACTGTCGGTGAGTGAATACGGGTTTACTGCTACATGCACAGTATTTGCCATCAGTAGACTGTCTTTTTATACTCTACCTAGGCTATCCAATTTCAATTGTTTTCTAGATACGTTAGTATTTTCTTCACATATCCGTTCTTGTGAACCCTCAGGTTCGTTTTTCATATCTTACGTATTTTATATTCCGCTCTTTGCAATCTAATATTGATTGGTCAAGTAGAACAGGTGTTTGTAACGACTCCGACGAGTAGGCTACCCTTCTCACCTCCTCTTTTTCTCACCTGAATAGGGAGATACAACCAATCATCGAAAAGTTGTGAATTCCTTTAAATTTAAGGAGTGAAAAGCCGTGAATTTACAACTTTTCTTTACCAGCCACCATTGTTTCTTCCCTCTAGATCCAAAGCCATTTGCTGAAGCCTCGCACAAATCCGGCCGCGCGATTCGGTCCGAGACGACGCTGCGAGGCCTCTCTGCGAACCTCGCAGCCATAGAAACCACTCACTGTCCCTCATGTAGTCCGGATTTGTGCGAGGCAGGCTTCGCATCTCGCACGTCGCATGCGTCGGTTCAGAAAAACCAAGGCTTTAAGCGAACGACAATGTTTAGCAACTTTCCATTCTCGTATCCACAACTGTAAGGCTCATGAGGAAGCCAATAAATTTGAACATATTTTACAGTAATGCTTTTTCCGTCTGAAACAAAGACTGTAGTATTAATATTATAAATATTCAACATTCACTACTTCAAGACTTCCGATTTGCCCTACGACACCCGGTACAATTAAAAACTGATATCAGCATCTCTGTTCTGAAGCTAAATCTATTTTCTATTTTTTTTTTCAATGAATAATTTGCATATGGAAATACAGTGATACAACTATTAAAGATTTATATATTGTAAATTAAGGAGTTACTTACGATCGCGTCGATGACAGCAGCTAGAAGCTGCGTTTCAAGGATGTTCTGTAAAAAGGAAAAAAATCGGTAATAATTATGCAGAAATCATAATATATCTGAAGATCAGTAGCAGTTACTGATTTAAAACCAATCGTAATAAAAACAAAGAAAACAATCTACAGCTATTTTCAACAATGACACTGTCTCTACTGGACTAACTCTAACAATCCACTGATTTCATTAATCTTTATAGAGTAGGCCTGCACTGAGCTCTACTGCCATGGTTAGTATTCGACCGATATTTACGATAATTATTGAATGCTAATACATTCGATATCATTCTGTCCAATTTCATTGGCCAAAATGGTAACCCATCACTCAAGTGGTGCATATCTGACTGGAATTATATTAATAATTTCAAATCTCCACCATGTTCAAGGGAGAAAAATCCTGATAAAGACCATCTTGATATTATAATTAGCCTGTCACTCCAATCACCTGGAAAAAGTGCTCGGCATGCCAAAATCAATTAAAGTGAGCTAATCTCGTTATAATTATAGCAGTGACGTCAACCGGCACGCATATAAGCCGCGGCCATATTTACTCCTTGCTCGGCACAGAAGCGTAAGCAGCAATGCTGGAAGAAAGGTAACTAAAGGCGATTTCATACATGTTGTTGTGGTTTATTGAATACCGGAGACAAGGATTAATAAACGTTATTGTCATTAGTGAAATAACTCATTAGAGATAGCACTTTATTATTTAATATGTTATTTCAATAGGAATAACATCAGCAATTTTCTACTGCAATTCTCATACCAACACTTCGACTGCCACGTTAACAGATTGTTGTAGTGCATTTGCTATAACAGACAACTTTCTTAACAATAAATATCTTCTAGTCCTAAAATACAATGATAAGACTTTTTCAAAAATATTATAACAAGTTTGGAACGTAAGAGTTGAAGTGTTAATGAATAAAGACTTCAAATCCTTTAACTCTTTTTCTACCAACGTTTCACATTTTCCTGCATTTAGAATTATACCAAACACGAATTTACAAGGGTATACAAGTGACATTTCCTTGTACGACTTGAGAGTCACTAATGTGCTAATAAAATTTATAGATTAATCCCTGTTATTAGTTATTAGATATGGAAAACAGTTTTCACAAATAGCTTACTACGTAACTTACTTTGTTTTATTTTGATCCCAACAAACAGTAAAGAGCTTGTTGTTCACTCAAGTCAATATTTCTATCGTCAGTTAAATTACAATCTAGCCTCAATTTCCTTTTGCTCGCATTCATCTTCACTAGACCTTTCTGTTTCGGGTTTACTTACATCTGTACCTAGAAACTCAACTAATTGTTCAGAATCGCAAACTGCGTAATTTCCATGCTTCGTTTTTTGAGAACAACTGAGAAATCGTAATGCAGTTTTGAATTCTGTTACGTCCGGGATTGGATTTATGGAACGGACAGTAGAAAATAAATTTTCTAACGTATCCTGCGTGCATCTATCTACCATAAGATATTTGAAGTTCGCTTCATTGAGACATCTTTCTTGAAAATCAAGAACTGTTTTTGTTACCAATATTATACCAGTTTGGAATGGTTTCCAACGTCCGCTTTTGTCCATCTTTATGTTTTCAATTACATAAATTATGTCATTACTTACTTACTGGCTTTTAAGGAACCCGGAGGTTCACTGCCGCCCTCACATAAGCGCCCCATAGGTCCCTATCCTGAGCAAGATTAATCCATTTTCTATCATCATATTCCACCTCCCTCAAATCCATTTTAATATTACCTTCCCATCTACGTCTCGGCCTTCCCAAAGGTCTTTTTCCCTCCGGCTTCCCAACTAACACTCTATATGCATTTCTGGATTCGCCCATACGTGCTACATGCCCTGCCCATCTCAAACATCTAATTTAATGTTCCTAATTATGTCAGGTGAAGAATACAATGCGTGCAGTTCTGTGTTGTGTAACTTTCTCTATTCTCCTGTAATTTCATCCCTCTTAGCCCCAAATATTTTCCTAATTACCTTATTCTCAAATACCTTTAATCTCTCTAAAGTGAGAGTCCAAGTTTCACAACCATACAGAACAACCGGTAATATAACTGTTATAAATTCTAACTTTCAGATTTTTTTATTGTAGACTAGATGACAAAATCTTCTCAGCCGAATAATAACAGACATTTCCCATATTTATTCTGCGTTTAATTTCCTCCCAAGTGTCATTTATATTTGTTACTGATGCTGCAAGATATATGAATTTTTCTACCTCTTCGAAGGATAAATTTCCAATTTTTATATTTCCATTTCGTATAATATTCTGGTCACGAGACAATCATATACTTTATCTTTTCGGGATTTACTTCCAAACTTATTGCTTTACTTGCTTCCAGTAAAATTCCCGCGTTTTCCCTAATAGCTTGTGGATTTTCTCCTAACATATTCACGTCATCCACATAGACAAGCAGCTGATATAACCCTCTCTGTTATCCTGGACTTTCCTAATGGAATATTGTAGAGCGAAGTTAAAAAGTAAAGGTGATAGTGCATCTCCTTGCTTTAGCCCGCAGTGAAAATATTATGTCGTTGAGAAAATTAATCATAGACGTATATTCCTCCTCTTGTTTCTGACCAAATGCTAATTTTGTATAACGCCAATTGATTACACATTGACCGCACAACAACACGGCATTCTTCAAAATAAGAATGGAATAGCACACTAGAAACCTGTGTTCCTACGCACGTCTTGCATTATACTAAGTCTCCGGAAGGGTAAATATGGCCGCCGCGTCGTCATTTGCCGGATCAAAAGCATGCGGTACTCTCCAGTATACATTGTTCCGCGCAACAGAAGTCGGCGTAGTGTAAATAAGGGGCTATAATGTGGTTATGGGGCAAAGGCTAATTGGAATTCCCGGTCTCTGATCGGGTCAAAAACTCTGATATAACTGATATTTAACCCTTGAGGCGAATTTCGGTGAAGTCCGGAGGGCCTAATTAGTCAAATCCACTCTCCTCACCTACACGCTGGGGCCCCTGGGATCTTTTAAGATGCGAAAGAGAGAGTGGTGTGCGGAAAGCAACGGCAAGCTACCGCATTTATCTTTCCCAAGAAATACTGCAAACATTGCATGATGAGTCTTTCCGGACCTCAACTCTCCCCATTAGAGGGGGATGCTGTGGAAGGACAACAACCCAACAGAGATAGAAAGGGTTGGAACATGGAATGTAAGGACTCTTGTGCAAGCAGTTAAGTTGGAAAACTTGAAGGAAGAAATGAGAAGAAACAAAGTAGATGTGATGGGAATACCAGAAGTGAGGTGGGAAAATAGTGGTGAGTTGGTGAGTGATGAATTTAGGTTGTTTTATTCAAACGGTGAGTGCAAAGGAAGTCATGGTGTTGGTGTATTACTGGGACCTCGTGTAAAAAATAAAGTGATATCATTGCGTTATGTAGGTGACCGGATGATAATGGTGAGACTACAAGGGAAGAAATGGATTTACTGCTAGTTAAAGTTTACATGCCACGTAGTGGATTAGCAGACGAGGAAGTGGAAGAACGCTATGACAAGATAGAAGGGATAGTTGAGAAGGAGAAGGGAGCATGCGTAATCCTAATGGGCGACTGGAACGCAGTAATAGGAGGGGGACAAGATGGAAGAACTGTTGGAAAATATGGATTGGGAAAAAGAAATGATAAAGGAGAATATCTGGTGAATTTCTGTAAAAGAAATGCAACGATTGTTGGAAATACATTAATCCAATAACGTAAACGAAGAAATTACACAGGGACATGCTCAAGGGACGAAAGCAGATATCAAACAGACTATATATTGATACAGGAAATATTCCGAATTTGGTTAAAAATGCGAAGACTTTACCAGGCGCGGATATTAACTCGATCATGTCCTGCTAATAGGCGAAGTAGATAATTCGTTTGAAGAAGGTAAGAGGAAGACAAGTGACGAAGAAATTCAACATGCAACACCGGAGAACGAAGAGGACAGAAGAAAATTTGAAGCAGATTTTCAAGAGAAAGCTACTACATTAGAATCCACACCTGAGAATAGTAATGAGTACTGGACTCATCTAAAAGCTGCATATAGACAACAGCAGAAGAAACTATAGGATACGCAGAAAGTGTGAGAATTAAGAAATCTTGGGTCACAGGGAAAATGTGGAAGAAGATGGAGGAAAGGGAGAAATGGAAAAACATCTACACAAAAGAAGATAGAAGAAACTACAGGAAGCTTAACAACGAATAAGAAGAGAAACTGATAAAGCAAAGGAAAACTGGATGAAAGATAAATGTGAAGAAATAAAGGATATGTAGAGAAAAGGAAGATATGATTCAATGTAACGCCAAGTAAAAGTTTGGATTTCACAAACAAGAACAGGAATTCCATGTGGTTGATAGAGGACGACATCGGAAATTAAATAACAGACAAACCAGGAATACTAAACAGATGGACGAAATATGTAGAAGAGTTATATGAGACAGGGAATGGTCCATATGACTTAGCTATAGAGGACGAAGAAGCCGTATCATATGACGAAAAAGGATTTCTTATTTTAAGGGAAGAGCTAAACTAGCGCTAAAGAAAATTAAGGATGGAAAAGTAACAGGAGATGATGGAATCCACCTTGAATTAGTGAAATGCTTGGGTGAAGATAAAAAGGAAATGCTATTATTATGCAACGAAATATATGAAAACGGTCAATGATCTGAAGATTTTATGGAGACAATGTTGCTTCCAATCCAGAAGAAAAATAATTCCAAGAAATGTAATGAGTTCAGGACTATTAGCCTGATATCGCAATCGGCGAAGATTCTGTTAAGAATACTGAATCGACGTTTATATTCTAAGATGGAAGAACAGTTGGAAGAAGAGCAGTTTGGCTTCAGGAAGGGAAAAATACGAGAGATGCAATTGGACTGCTAGGAACAATCGGCGAAAGATACCTGGAGAAGAATAAAGAAGTGTACATAGCATTTGTGGACTTAGAAAAGGCTTTTGACAGAGTGGATTGGAATAAGCTGTTGGGAATCCTAAAGAAAATTGGCGTGGATTGGAAAGAGAGAAGACTGTTCAGTAATATTTATATGAAACGAGTGAAAGTCAGAATAGGAGAAGAAATGTCAGAAGGAAGTGAAATTTGACGAGGAGTACGTCAAGGATGTCCGTTATCTCCTACCCTGTTCAATATCTAGTTGGAGGATTTAGTAAAGAACTGTTTTCAAAACATGGGAGGAGTGATAGTAAGAGGAAGTAGAATAACGTGCATAAGATTTACTGATGATACGGCGTTATTAGCAGAAGAGGAAATGATACTAAAGAATGTGCTACTGGAGCTAAATGACAGCTGTGAGCAGTATGGGATGAAGATAAATGCAAATAAGACAAAGTGCACGGCCATAGGAACAAAAATACAGAAGATAAAGTTACGAATTCTAAATGAGGCAGTGGAGCAAGTGGACAGCTTCAAATACTTGGGGTGTACTATAAGCAGTAACATGAGCTGCTGCCAGAAAGTCTAAAGGAGGATAGCAATGGCCAAGGAAGCTTTTAATAGAAAAAGGAGCATCTTCTGCAAAAAGAACTAAGGAAGAGACTAGTGATGTGCATTGTATGGAGAGGCACTGTATGGGGCAGAAACATGGACATTAAGACGAAGTGAATAGAAGCGAATAGATGCATTTGAAATCTGGATAAGGAGAAGAATGGGACGTGTGTAGTGGACAGACAGAGTAAGAAATGAACCTGTGTTGGAAAGAGTGGATGAAGAAAGAATTATGCTGAAACTGATCAGGAAGAGAAAATGAATTGGTTGGGTCACTGGCTGAGAAGAAACTCCCTACTGAATGGGCTCTGGAAGGAATGGGGAACGGGCGAAGAAGATATCAGATGATAGACGACATTAAGATATATGGATCATATGAGGAAACAAAGAGGAGAACAGAAAATAGAGACTGGAGAAAGCTGGGTTTGCAGTGAAAGACCTGCCCTTGGGCAGAACACTAAATGAATGAATGAATGAATGAATGTAGCAACTTACTTCATTCCTTTTTCATACAAAGCAAAATTAACACAAGCTGTCAGACAATGTGAACAATAAGTTGCAAAACTTTTGTATTATGAAATGTGTCTGAAATATCTTGAGCAATTTGAATCTGACAACGTACAGCAAAAGTAAGAATTTTGGAAATATCTTAGCATTCACGTTGTGTAAGGACTGGTGTACAGATAAAAAAATAGAAACATAATGATGAAAAATATATTTGCAAGGAGAACGGGATTTGGAAAAAAAAATCTGTGAAAATGGACGAATATTTAACAGACAAGAATAATTGTAAACGAGATAATGATGATGAAAATAAGCATTATTAAAGATTGAAGAGATATCTTATAATGTTAAAAAATTGACAAATTTGACGAAATTGCAACGCATTTGAAATGTACCAGAAGATATGTAATTACTTGTTGGAGGTGTATAGTTTCTTTGCAATATTTGGTGCAAGAAGTAGGCTATTGTCTTTCTTCCAGCGTTTATTTTTATATTTAAGGACAGGAAGCCCTAGAGAAATTTTATTAATACCCCTGTCACTTGCCATTTCATCAAACATTAAATTATCGATAATGCATGCTCGAACAATAAATTGTAACTAAAGAGAATATGTGTTCCCATGAATAATTACACTGGGTAACAACGAAAATGTTTCTCTCGATATTTTAATTGTTTCTGGTTCAGTTTTTTGCGCTGATTTCAAATCTATAATTACGTTTTCTGAAATGATAATTGTTCCAGAAATACAACGATATTCTTAATTATGTTTGTTCTACGTTAAAGCATGACTTCCAAAGGCGATTGCAGGAATTCAGCGGATTCTTTCTGTTACGTTTGTGGATGTTGCATCAGTACAAGGCAGAAGAAGCATAACATCAGACCTGGCACCAAATATTATACAGCTTACTTTGAAGTACCAATACGAGGCCAAGACAATTCATGGGCACCACATGTGTGCTGTGATTCCTGGAAGGATGACTACGAGGATTTCGGAAATGTATGCATTTCGCTGTTTCCAGAATTTGGAGGGAACCAACCAACCATATGATTATGATAGGTTTTTTTACTGGGACTCCAAGGTGGATTCACTAAGTATCCATGCTTCCTCTGTTTATGGGACAATCGAGCAACAATGAAACACTATATCCAATGAGAGTGGCCTTTACGTAACAAACTTGTTCCAGGACAACTGAATGTCCTACATGAATCTCTTATTGTGAGGGAAACGATTTTGCTACATCCTTTCCACATTAAATTAGGAATGGGGAAGGTCTGGACTAGTAGCCATATGCTTTGCGATATATTCGCTCCATTTTTCCACATTTAACTGATGCAAAAGTAATTGCTGGAGTGTTTCCTGGATCTCACATTAGACTGATGCTGGAGGCCATAGAGTTCGAACAAAAATGACACCACTCAATCAAGTACCTGGCAAGCATTTCGTGATGTGCACGGCTTCCTTGGCAATAAGAAGAGTGCAAATTACCGAGAGCAGATTGAGAACTTGCTGCATACATATCAAAACTTAGGTGCAGAATGTCAACAAAGCTGCATTACCTGCACTCCCATTTGGACTTCTTTATGCAGAATCTAGGCGATGTGTCTGAAGAACATGGAAGACGATTCCACCAAGACATGCAAAGTATGGAATTGCGATATCAAGGAAAACGGGATACAGCCATGATGGGAGACTACGTGTGGGGTTTGGTAGGGATAGTAATCAGCAACACAAAAGGAAAGCACGATCACATCTGCATTTCTAATATACTTAATTCAAGACTGTTATTGTATAAATATGTATTGTCCATCGTAAAGATTGTACTATATAGTTATTATTCTTTCTGATAAGCCTAATAAATATGCATATCACTTAAACATATACAGTTAATTTCCCAAAGAACTATTGACGCTACAATGAAAATACTGATATTTCCGAACTCACCGTATGTGATTTATCGATATGAAAGCAAAAAAAAAAAAAAAAAAAAAAACAGGAGAAACAAAAATTTGCTCAAAATTTGTTACCCAGTGTTATGAATTAAGGAAAGTTGATGGAAAGGAGACAATGACTCGCTGTAATCATTGTAAAGATGGAACAAAATGGAATTCTTCAGGTAATCTACAAAGTCCGAAACTGGAATCAATATTCTTGTTCTATAATTAAATCGATTAAAAAAATCCGCGAACACTTTTCCAATGGAGATTATGTTAAGGGAAAGCCTGAATGCAACATATTATACCATTAACTATGTTCACTCATCAGTTACTTACCTCTTCCACTAGAATATGCTCCCAAATTCCGTTGACGAATTTGACCTATAAAAAGAAAATAATCGTCAGAACACATGTCATAAAACACTTGCAGATCTCTACAAAATAAACAAACAAACAAACAAGTAAATAATAAACGAGCAGGGAGCAAGCAAATAAAAAAATATTCATACAGGCTACACAGCGGACACAATGTCTGGATCCATTTTTGAGTAAACGTTGGAATTTCTTTATTATTTCAGACTGAACTGCTAGTACGTCGAGTAGGGGAAAGTTCCCTAGACACGGACAGCTCCCAGTAGCGGACAAACATAATTCTTGCTATGCCAGGTGGATAATAGTGTGCCGATTAATTTTCGGCACCCTGTGTTCTCCGTATTCATTTTCCTTTCGGTTGATCTATCGTACCCGGTTTCCGTTAGGTTCTCCTTCGTATACTCCATTTCCTCTCTAATTTCTTGTATGGATATGGAAAGCGAGCTTATTGGTTGAGTTATGGTTGATTCTTATTGGTTATTTTTCTGTTTTCGTATTGGTGTTCTTTTCAAAATTTTTCCGTTATTTGGTTGGCGGCTTCTGTTGACCACGCGGTGGGAAGATTTGGAGTTCGGAGTAGGCAGTCACGGGGAGAGGCTCGGTTTGGGTGCAAGGACATCGGAGCTGGCAGCCGGAGAGAGGAGCAGTCTGGGGAGTGACGTAGGAGATGGACGTCGGTCAAGCGTCTGGGTTACATTGCGGGTTGTCAGCGCAGTTATAGCCGGGTTTGTGCCTATGTTGGATGTTTGTCGTCAGCAGTTAATTTTAATATTAGTCTCTAGCTGTGAGTCCTTGGAGAGCTAGTGCCTGTGTTGGACACTGAAGGATTTGGTGGTTCGTGAGCAAGACGGCGGGCGACCTATTCATTTCGGGACTTGGTGTCTGTGTTCGATATGGCTGTAAATTATGCCGATTCATCGCCCATGTCACATATTCACATAGTTTCTTTGGAAAAGTTCCCGATGAGCAGGTTATAATGGGACTTCTCTTAACTCTCCGCAGACCGAGTGCATGGTCGAGTACAGAGAAGCTGCCGGCAAGGACAGCAAGCATTGCGTCGGAGGAATGTTTATGTCGCTCAGTGATCACATGAACTGGTGGCCGACGAGTGATTGTGGACTGACTGAATGTGCTTTATGGAAAAGCTGGTGTTTAGTTACTTTTCCATTCCCCACGACTACAGGGTGATTGCGGCATGTGGAAACGTGGCACTTGGGATGTGTTATATCTCGGTGTGCTCACATCAGTTTTTCAGTTATTTTCTAGAGATCGCGGGGCAAGACTTGCTGGTCCGGCTGGGATCAGTGGAGATAGCCGTTCAGCGAGTGACGCCTCAGCCAACTATCGGCGATCAGCGCTGCAGTGCGAGATCGTTTGTGGATGAGTCGCCAAGCTATGCAGAGCGGGTTGAGACGCTGCAAATTAGCTTTCTGTCTGCGCATACTGATTAGCAGCATCTCGATGCTGCCTAGCAGAGACCGGCAAATCACACAAGACTCACGCCCGTACCCGGTTGCCGTCAGGCTTGGGTTCCCGTGACGCTACAAAGCAAGTTAACTTTTAGCCTGAACCCATTGAGCCCGGGTTTTATAGGTTCAGTCCAGGCGGGACCCAAGAAAGCCTGCCTGTTTGCTCGTATTATAAGGTAGAGTGACTTGCATTCACGGAAGCCAGTCTGCGCTGGTTAAGATGAAACAATACTAGTTTGAAACCTAAGTTCGTTGGCTATTTAGTCACTTCAAAAAATCTTTATCTTATGGTCCAACACGGCAGATATTTCTTGATTAATGAAACACAGTTTTACGATTTATTGCGCTACAGAATTCATAAAATTATAAGACAATATTATACATTTCATATTCCTGCAAAGTGCATATGACTCAACAAAATAGTAATATTTCGTAACTTGTGACTAGTTGGGAAGAGGAGAGGAGAGGAGAGGAGAGGAGAGGAGAGGAGAGGAGAGGAGAGGAGAGGAGAGGAGAGGAGAGGAGAGGAGGAGAGGAGAGAAGAGAAGAGAAGAGAAGAGAAGAGAAGAGAAGAGAAGAGAAGAGAAGAGAAGAGAAGAGAAGAGAAGAGAAGAGAAGAGAAGAGAAGAGAAGAGAAGAGAAGAGAAGAGAAGAGAAGAGAAGAGAAGAGAAGAGAAGAGAAGAGAAATATGTTGAAAAGATATTGGTAACAATTATTGTGAATATCAACAACTATTATAGAAAAATATTTCATTTTAACTTTCTCCTATCAACAATTAAAAGCTTTATGAATACCTGTAAACTGTATAAAAGTTTTTCGTTCTTTAGAATACTGATTTGCTATTTAAATTCTGAGGGACAGATTTGTTTTCATTTATGAAGCTGAAAGTTTGAATGGTTTGCATTAAATTTATATTACTACGATGAAAAGGAAAGTGCAAGTAATTTATAATAACTGTTGGCATTTAATGGATATTATGTTGACGAGAAATAGTTTGCTTTGTCTTTATTAACAGTACGTTTCAGAAGACAACAAATTAAGTTTTCAGTAGTTTGTCTATATCTATAGGCTTCTTGTCAGGTTTGAATGACTTGGTTCATATTTATCATGCATCTGATTTTATTTTATTTTTTAATTTTATTGGGTTATTTTACGACGCTGTATCAACATCTAGGTTATTTAGCGTCTGAATGATATGAAGGTGATAATGCCGGTGAAATGAGTCCGGGGTCCAGCACCGAAAGTTACCCAGCATTTGCTCGTATTGGTTGAGGGAAAACCCCGGAAAAACCTCAACCAGGTAACTTGCCCCGACCGGGATTCGAACCCGGGCCACCTGGTTTCGCAGCCAGACGCGCTGACCGTTACTCCACAGGTGTGGACATAATGCATCTGAAAGCAGCAGTCTGCTGCAGGTCGGCGGAACCCAACAGGCCTTTCGGTCACTCTTAGGACTGTTTGGGAGTCACGTGCAACCACTGCTTGAGAGGGAAGGTTGCAGGCGGGCGAACGATACGAAGCGTAAGCCCGCTCACGGACGTAAACAGTTACGGGCAAGCCTGACCGAGTTCGCCGGCTCTACTGCCTGTATGTGTCGGTGCATCGCCGGCGGTATGCTATGATGAGCGGGCTCTACTGCCTGTATGTGTCGGTGCATCGCCGGCGGTATGCTATGATGAGCGGGCTCTACTGCCTGTATGTGTCGGTGCATCGCCAGCGGTATGCTATGATGAGCGGGCTCTACTGCCTGTATGTGTCGGTGCATCGCCGGCGGTATGCTATGATGAGCCGGCTCTACTGCCTGTATGTGTCGGTGAATCGCCGGCGGTATGCTATGATGAGCGGGCTCTACTGCCTGTATGTGTCGGTGCATCGCCGGCGGTATGCTATGATGAGCGGGCTCTACTGCCTGTATGTGTCGGTGCATCGCCGGCGGTATGCTATGATGAGCGGGCGGCGACCTAGTTGCCACAAGATATGCGTGGTTTTTCCCCCGAGACCTCTCTGCCTGTTCTACGCTTTTGAGTGTTGTCGTTTTATGGTTATGAATGATTGCTATTATATTCTTGCTTGTGTGGGTTGTAGGGGGTTGTGGATGGGTTGAGTGATATTCTGTCTGAGTACACAATTGAGTATGACAGATTTTCATTGCATTCTTGTTGGAGTACTTTGTCTGGTTGTGCGTGATTTGGGGGTTTTCTGTCTGCGCACAGAATTTATATTAGTTATATTTATGTACTAGATTTAGTCATATCTTTAAAAATTGTTATTAAAGCGGCCGTTGATATTTAACCATATTGGTTTATTAACTTACCCACCGTCCAACAACAAGTTTCGTAGTTACGCAAGATCTTTGACGGACACGGACCCGGTGCCCCTCCCAAAAAGGGGCCCCAAAAAGTTCACACGCCACAACAGACGGCAACTATTTATCGTTAAAAAGTAATTGTTGGTTCACTGGATTCGACAGGTTGAGACATCCTCTACAGTAGATTATGTGGATTTTAGTGTGAGGTTATGTTTTCCAACTGCTATGTATTATTTTCTACACTTTATACTGTCTCGTGAGGCGACCGTAGCATTTGTTATATGTAGTTACTGGATTGTATATTAAAAGGGTTTATGTACTATATGGTTTTGATTTGCGAGTGACTATGATTGGAAGCGGGAAATTTTAGGTCAGCGTGCTAGTCATTCTGTATCGGACAGTATCTGTTCTCCCAGTATCGAACAAGAAAATATCATCAAGGATAAGATTTCACAACCTATTTCTTATTTCAAGACCTTTATTCTGACGTGGAAAATAATAAGAGAGGCAAATGTGACGAGAATAATATGAAATGTGCATTGCGGAAAGTTACGGAACAGGGATCACTACCAGAGAGACAGCTGCGCATGTCCCGTTCCTGAGGAGACATAGTTAAGGAACTAAAATCAGGGAATTCAATTACTACAGTGCAAATCTGGTAAAGAAAATGGAATCGTAAAAAGAACTATCGACTTTAACGTATAGAATGCATAATCTCTTTGAAAGCAATGATAAATACTGGGTACAGTGGATTGTATGTGCAGATTGGGCGCATTTGGACTGTACTGATTCAGATAACATAGATTGTTTTGTATGTTCATTGTGAGTAAACCAATAATTGTCCCACGCAATCATTCTCTTCAAGTAGTATGGCAAAGGATTGTTGTGGCACCAGAAATCTCCACTTTCGATTGAAAACACTTTCATCCTAATGATTCTTTCTTTTTAATTGCTTGTATTTGTTTTAAATTGTATAACAAATAGTGTTTACTGCATGTCCGACACTGGGGTTCATTTTTTTTTGCAGTGCTCTAATATCAAGGTTGTTTAAATTTAATTGTTCATGTAATTTGTCTCAACTGTAGGCCATTAAATTCATGGAGATTGTGCCAGAGAGAGTCAACTGATCATATTTGCAGTACTATTATTGCAATTAGTCACTTAAATTTTCCACAATTGTTGAAAAGGCTTAAGTGTCCGGTAGCCTACTGGGAGACCTTTCCCTACTGAAGAACGTGTGGCTATTGTCGTTGCCCGATTGTGCATTTTAACATTATCTAGAGGTGCAACAGGAGTTTACACGTAAACTACAAAAACCGGAGCCAACACAAGCAAATATCCGACTCCTTGTCAATAAATTTAAAAAACAGGAAACGCTGCCGATGAGCCACGTTTTGGTAGACTTCCTATGCCCTAGCAGACTAAGGAGCGTATTCGAGAGGAGCCCTCAAGCATCTAGTCATCGTCCAATTATGTAGCCAGCTGATCAACTGTTTGGAGTTCACACAGAAAAAGCAACCTTATCACATTCAGGTGTTGCGACAAAGATTACGCAACTCATAGGGAGTGTGTTAGGATTTGAGACCAATAGTAAATTTAATGTATGACTGGGTTCACAAAAGCACTGTTTGTCTGTTGATGTTCGCAGAAAGTGGCGCCATTACAGGTGACATTTATTTCAGTATGCTGGAAAATCTATTGAATTACAGTCACAACAGGATTATACTGCTGACACCGTTACCTTTCAGCAAGATGGAGCACCCTCCTTTTCCTCATTTTGCGTTAGTTGTGATAAGATTCCTCAACCAACGTTTTTCTAACAGATGAATAGGCAAAGGTTCAACACTAGCATGGTCATTGCCATCACGTTCACTAATTTGACGTTCTTAGATATTTTTTGTTTTGGGTGTTATCAAGTCAACCGTGTAAGAAATCGAAGTAAGAAATCTACAGGACCTGAAGAATCGGAGATTTCACACGCATCTGCAGCGACATGCTTGCTTAGGGCTTCATTCATGCTGGACAAAATGATTTGACGTGAAGAGCGGTCATATTGAATTATGATGACTTACATATGTCGTAACAATAGCTCTATATAAAGTTCATGCCAAAATAACCATTATTTCATTAAAATGGAACCAGACATTATGTATGTATGTATGTATGTATGTATTTTTATTGGGTTATTTTACGACGCTATATCAACATCTAGATTATTTAGCTTCTGAATGAAATGAAGGTGATAATGCGGGTGAAATGAGTCCGGGGTCCAGCACCGAAAGTTACCCAGCATTTGCTCATATTGGGTTGAGACAAAACCCAGGAAAAAACCTCAACCAGATAACTTGCCCGACCGGGATTCGAACCCGGGCCACCTGGTTTCGCGGCCAGACGAGATGACCGTTACTCCACAGGTGTGGAATGTATGTATGTATGTATGTATGTATGTATGTATGTATGTATGTATGTATGTATGTATGTATGTATGTATGTATGTATGTATGTATGATTTACGACGAATTGGAGAAAGTGAAGAGACACATTTTAAATGTGGATATGGAAAGAGTTGGTGAAGAAAACGCTAAAACTGATCAGGAAGAGAAAAAGGAATTGGTGTGGTCACTGGCTGAGAAGGATCTGTCAACTGATGGATGCACTGGAAGGAATGGTGAACGGGAGAAAAGTTCGGGCAGAAGAACATATCAGATGATAGACGACATTAAGATGTATGGATCATATGAGAAGACAAAAGAGGAAGGCAGAAAATGGGAAAGACTGGAGAAAGCTGGGTTTGCAGTGAAAGACCTGCCCTTGGACAGAACACTGAATGAATAAATTAATGAATGAATTAATTGATGAATGAATGAATGAATTAATTAATATACAGGGTGGAAGTGAAACAACGTTCCTGATTGAAAGGCACGATAGATTACACGCAAATGAATAGAAAACCTATATTACGTTTTGTGATTAAATACACGGTTAATTAGAAAAATAAGTTGGAAGTTTCAGCAGTCCGGCAACATCGCCACTCACACACACTTGTCGTGATACAGATGTAAGAGGTCAACGAACTCGGTGTGTCGCTAGACGAGCTGTTCTCTGCGCAGTGTTGCAACGTGCAATGGCTCGCAATGAGGGACTTTAAAATTAAATATACACGAAAATCGTCCACAATATTGAAATACGCCAGAGGGATGAATTATGTTTTATTAGATTTTCTATCGATATGGACAAAAATAACGATCTTATTTGCAGTAGTTACAGAACAATAGGCTGTTAAAAATTGGAAAAAAAAAATCTTTTCTGAAAAAAAAATTATTAACTTTGCACCAATATGATATTATAGTTTATACTCATTCATGACTATGAATCAAATTACATAATCCAGAAGCCTGAACTACACAGAATCACCGACTTTGGCTACTTCGTAATAGGGAGCCACGAGTCTGAGGATCATAAACCAAGCTGTCTGACATTATTCAGCGACAGATATCAGCTGACTAAAATTAATAATTCCCCGATTTTATTTATCTCCTCAGTAGATATTAGCCTAAGCTTTTGTGTCCTGGCGAGTTGTTACTTTCAATAACTGCCCAGTTGCTCTGCAGTTTACACGAAGACGTGCACAAAACTTGTCAGATATTTAATACTGACTTACAAACCTCTTGCAGTACGAAATGGCACCGCCATAATCTTCAGTAATAATTTCAATGTTATGATGTACAGAAACATTAATAACTTTATTTTGGAAAACGAAAATGAAATGATTTATCCTGGGAGGAACTGGTGCAGAGAAATGAAATATAGCAATGAAAATTGTGTTTGTTTTAAGAAAAACAAATCGTGGTTTGATGAAGATTGTTGCATGACAGTAGAAAGAAGAAAACAGGCAAAATTGAAATTCTTACAGGATCCAGTTGAGGCGAATAGAGGTATTTATTTCAATCAAAGACGGGAAGCGAGTCGTACACTTAGGAGTTCAAACAGAGCTACTTGGGGGAGAACTGAATGCGAATATAAACAAACAGAAGGAATAGAAACATTAGAGATTTATATAAGGGTATAAAGGAATTTAAGAACGGATATCAGGCAAGGGTAAACTGATCAAGGATGAGAATGCTGACTTGCTTGCAGACTCACATTGAATCCTGAACAGATGCAAAAAACTAGTTTGGGAAATTACTAAATCTACATAGGCCAAATAGAAATGATCGGGACGAAATTCAAATACAAGTTGCTGTGGCATTTATACCCGAATCAACACTATCTGAAATCGAAACTGCGATAGAAAATCTGAAAAACTACAAGTCTCCAGGTATCGATCAAATTCCAGCAGAATTAATACAAGAGGGTGGAAGTGAATTATCTAGCGAAATTGATAAACTTGTACTTGCTATTTGGGAAAAGGAAATTGTACCAGAACAATGGAAGGAGTCCATAATTGTACCTATTTTTAAGAAGGGGGTCAAGACTAACTGTAGTAACTTTCGAGGAATATCACTTTTGTTGACTTCGTACAACATTTTGTCAAATATTCTGTTGAGAAGATTAACTCCAGATCAAATTACTGGTTATCATCATTGTGGTTTCAGACTTATAGAACGACTATTGATCAGATTTTTTTTTTATTCGACAGATATTGGAAAAAAATGGGACTATAAGGGTGCAGTATATCAGTTATTCATAGATTTAAAAAAAGGCATATGACTCGTTTCAGAGAGAAGTTTTAAATAATATTCTTATTGAATTTGGTATTCCCAAGAAACTAGTTAAATCAATTAAAATGTGTCTCAGTGAAATTTACAGCAGAGTCCGTAAGGGTCAGTTTCTGTCAGTTGCGTTTCCAATTCACTGCGGGCTAAAGCAAGGAGATGCACTATCACCTTTACTTTTTAACTTTGCTCTAGAGTATGCCATTAGGAAAGTCCAGGATAACACAGAGGGTTACATCAGCTGCTTGTCTATGCGGATGACATGAATATGTTAGGAGAAAATCCACAAACGATTAGGGAAAATACGGGAATTTTACTGGAAGCAAGTAAAGAGATAGGTTTGGAAGTAAATCCCGAAAAGACTAAGTATATTACTATGTCTCGTGACCAGAATATTGTACGAAATGTAAATATAAAAATTGGAAATTTTTCCTTTGGAGAGGTGGAAAAATTCAAATACCTGGGAGCAACAGTAACAAATATAAATGATAGTCGGGAGGAAATTAAACACAGAATAAATATGGGAAATGCCTATTATTATTATTCAGTTGAGAAGCTTTTATCATCCAGTCTGCTGTCAAAAAATCTGAAAGTTAGAATTTATAAAACAGTTATAGTACCGGTTGTTCCGTATGGTTGTGAAACTTGGACTCTCACTTTGAGAGAGGAACATAGTTTAAGGGTGTTTGAGAATAAGGATCTTAAGAAAATATTTGGGGCTAAGAGGGATGAAGTTACAGGAGAATGGAGGAAGTTACACAACACAGAACTGCACGCATTGTATTCTTCACCTGACATAATTAGGAACACTAAATCCAGATATTTGAGATGGGGAGGGCATGTAGCACGTATGGGCGTATGCAGAAATGCTTATAGAGTGTTAGTTGGGAGGCCGGAGGGAAAAAGACCTTTGGGGAGGCCGAGATGTAGATGGGAAGATAATATTAAAATGGATTTGAGGGAGATGGGATATGATGATAGAGAATGAATTAATCTTGCTCACGATAGGGACCAATGGCGGGCAAATGTGAGGGCGGCAATGAACCTCCGGGTTCCTTAAAAGTCAGTAAGTAAGAAGATTGCGAGTGTTTATTGGGAAATAATCTAGAAATACAATTGAGATTTTGAATGAAATTTGGAGCTTATTTATTAGGATACAGTTTAGAAATAGAGATTTTAAAATATGTCCGATAAATCCGAAGTCCGTTGAATCGATGTCCGTTAAATCGAAAGTCTACTGTATTAGAATGGAAAGGATAAAAAAGTGAACTCATATGGAAAAGTCTGAAAACGTGTTAAAGTGATGGTGGACCGACAAGCAGGAATGTGAAGGTTCAGCATGACTAAAATTGGAAAGTTGCCTGAAAATAAATATAATATCATACCATACCACACCACAATACTAGTGCTGCTCATCGGAGTGACTACTACCGCGGAGGAATCGGAGATTACGAATAAAGCTCTCCACCGGTGATCTCAGGCACTATCGTAGGTGGAACAGGGAACATACGGAGGGATGCGGTGGTTCGGAGCGAAGTGAAGGTCGAGGACGTAGAGCTGAAGGACGACCGACGCGTACGGACTGAGGGTAGTTGTGAGTGGAATAAAATGGTACTAAATCGTATATCCGTCGCATGGAAATTCTTTAATTTAGTTGGAGATAATAATAAAGTCGCACGCTGTCGGCGAATTTACTCAAAGGGTGGTGGTACTTCGAATTTGTTAGACCATTTGAAGCGATCGCACAATCGCGAACTTGAAGAAACTAAGTAAGTAAATTTAACTATTAAAATATACTTCTGATCTCTTTTAAAAAGTGTGTTTACTTTGATTTATACTGTATATAATAAAAAGTGTGTTTACTTTGATTTATATATAAAAGTTCTAATAAATAATTCCGTGGTGTTGTGTGCAGACAGAGTAACATTGCGAATGAAAAACTGAGAGGCAGAAGAATTTCAGCAAAAAGGACCCTCTAAGATTGATCGAGCATATTGCTACGAGATGAAACTCCAAACTTCAGTGATGAGCCGCTTACTTGAAATGAAATATGAGTTGGTGATTGTGTTGTCAGAAAAGCCAAACGCTCCTAGGACGCTAACAGGTCCGTATTTGGAAATCTCTATGGCGTGGACCAGGTTAGATAGATTCTCTGAGTAGGTCTAAATTTTAAAATGTAGGCATGTAAGTGTTTAGGCCAACATTAAGAGTCGCGGTTGTGGTACTCGTACTTGCTGTCAAAAATAAATTATTACCATTCAGATACACATTGGCGGTTAATTAGTGATATCGATTTCGTAGTTTTAAAATTACGCAAAACATTTGATACGATTTCTTTTAACTGCTTTAGTGCTATTGTTCCAAAGGTTCACAGTCAAGAAAAAAATTCTTGAAATTTCTATAAAACGTAACTTTCGAGGCAATAAAAATCATACATAATTATGGAATATTTAAAAGGCAACTTGAGTTATCAGATTAAAATATTGAGTTTCATTCTGAAACTAAAGAAACGTGTGGTAATAATATAATTACAATTATCCTTAAGTTGATATCCGCTCATATTTTTTATTACAGAGGAAGAGTGACGCGTTTTAGAAGAGACAGTTCAAATACTGACACCCCTTAACACAATGATCACAATCCAGTCTCGTGAAGAATCTTAATAAATTATTTTGGACAGTAAACTTTAACCCATTGATACCACACGTTTTTTTTGTCCCATTCTGAAACTCCCTTAATATATTTTACGTTAAACTAAACCGATTAGAATAATAATTGACAAAAACTGTTTGTGAATAAACGAGTGTTTACTGTACAGACAAATGATAAATGTTTACATTAGCTACTGAAAAGCTTTACTTCTGCGTTAGTTAATTTTAATGTTATTAATTTGATCAATGATATAAAACTAATACGCCTTTCCACATATACTATGAATTTCAAAACTAGAAAAAAAATCTGTCAGCTAACATAATATTTCAGGCAAAACAAGAAAAAAAGAAGAGCCAAAGAGAGAGAGAGAGTGAGAGAGAGAGAGAGGTAAATAAAAAAGAGAAAATAAACAAAAAAAATTACGCACTTCTTCTAAAAGATACGCGGACTCCAATCACTACCCGATCAGCAGCAGTGTCAGAGTTGTAAGCTCCAAAACTGGTTGTGGAGCTAGAGTCGGAGCGTGAACTTGCTTATATCTGTGGAAACACCGGAGCACGCAACGAGTCTAGTGGAGCGCTCCGCTCCGTTTAGTCTCTGTCTAACAACGCTGCCTTAAAGGAATGCTCAGCAGAAAATGCATGTCTGCGCCACAGCACATATACAACCTGCGCTGCATCAATCGGAGATAACCAGAGGTCTCCGATTGAAAGCGCACAAACAACCGCTCCGGAGAAAAACCTAATCATAAGCAGCACTACACACTACACTACACTATACTATATATATCATATCGTACCATATCAGGCATAAAACGAATTGTGTTTTTATAGCGTTTATTTTTATCACCCCTGCTTGAGCGTATCCGATGACTGCTTATACTGCCTACTCATAAGACGATTTTACGAGTAACAATACTTTCGCTGAAATGATAAGTGGCAGCACCAAATAGATTATGTGCATCCATGTCTGCTCCGAACTATGAAAAAAAAAAAAGTTCTACCTGTTTTGTGCCAATGTGACATATAGAAGTGTGTTAGGAATAATAACCGTCAGAAACTTGTGACAGAAACTCTTGTGGATAAATTCGTGAAAGCCGTACTTAGTAATCTAAGGAAGTTCCACACAGAGAAAGTTTTTCGGTTGTCTTGTTTTTTGAAGAGCAAATAATGTAACGGAATAACGAAGAGGAAGAAGAAGCTATTACAGCAGCGAAACAAAGCAACATTTTAATCACATACTATAATCATAAAGCAGAGGCTAGGACTGATATCCACAAGCGATTGCACTTGCCGTTAGGAGCTGCCAAATATCGATTTTTTTTCTATTCGTTACATGTTTGACCATTGAATGACCCGGCGGTATAAGCAGTCATGGAATGCATAAATGCGTTCGAGCAGGCAAGGATTTTTATATTTGAAACAGTAAGCCCTAGAGCAGCGGTGGCGAAAATGTAATCCTGCGCCCAGCCACTGTGTAACCCGCAACGTGCATAGCACCTATGGAGGAAGGCGGAAGTGAAGCAACTGTCTGACTTATTAACGGATTTTCATTTTCCTTATGTCGAGCATTTAAATATAATTTTATACAGTACAAGGCTACAAACTAATGTTTAGTACGTGTATCGAAGAAAGAAATGAACAATAAATGAACGATATCACAACCTAAAATTAACTGTCTTCAGAATGTCTCTGCAACAAAGTTTCAAAATCAGGAATTATGTCACTTACTGCCAGTCGTAGTTGATCACGAAGTTATTTGTCTGTCAGTCGTGATCTAAATTTGGTTTTTACCATTTTAATTGTTGAAAATAATTTTTCACAAACGTAAGTTGTAGCGAACATGGCTTCAACAGAGCAAGCGAAAGAACGAAGCTTCGGATATTTATTTTTTGGCAAAGACTTGAAAGTTCAACATTTGTCAAGTCCTTGCATCTGGCTTTCATTTGACATCACATTGTACATCAGTGAGTTCAAATTGAAGAGCTAACCGCATTATTCGTACATCTGCTGAAAAAGGGTCCACGTACAAAGATGATGATGATGATGATGATGATGATGATGATGATAACAACAACAATAACACTTAACCTTTTAATGTTTCATCAGTAACATGTAGTCTATGTCGTTTTATGTTATAGGGTAAACATTGGTAATTTCGTGATAATATCATGAAAATTCATTTAAAATGCGAATGTGTAAATATATCCTTATTCCGATTTTTTCATCTAAAAGACGATAATTTGCTGTACAAATCTGGAGACAAAAAGGTTGGATATGTTCTTGAACAAGTGCCAAAAACCACTTTTACAACTTAAGCTAAAAGGTTGGTTATTTCGTGATAACCTTGGTAATTTCGTGATATTACATTGATAATTTCGTGAGAGGTAGAAGAACTGTGGAAAAATTCATTAAAGTCAAATGAAATTCTCATTAATTGTTACAAGACTTCAAACATAGTAATTCCGTCTAATATTCATAGCAAGAAAACATAATAAGAAAGAAATCAAAGTACGAATTGTAATTGAAAAGAGATCTTCTTTGTCTGAAAGGATGAACACTTTTATTACGGACTTTACTATAGCCTATATTACTAGGGTAATTCCAAAAGTAATGCATAACATTTGTTTAAAAATTATATTTTTATCCTACAGCTTTACTATTTTCACAGAATATAGATGCATCCTTTAGGAATAAACTGTCACTTTTCCACATAATCCCGTCCCTTCCAACTGCTTTACGTAACCTAGGGACGAGGGCCAGTAGACCAGCACGGTTAAAAGTCTGGACCAACACGTCTGAGCCACTCTTTAGCGGTGTGCACAAGGGAGTCATCTTCTAGCCTCGTTCCGCGAAGGGATCCTTCAATTTATCAAAGAGATGGTAATCGCATGATACCAGTTCAGGACTGTAAGGCGGGTATTTCAGTGTTGTCTATCCGAATTGTCTGATCTGGTCTGTGGTCTTGTGACTGACATATGGCTGTGCGTTGTCGTGCAATAGCAGAACATCCTGCTTCTCCCGAAGTCGTCGAACACGACTCAGTCGAGCTTGAAGTTTCTTGAGAGTTGCCACATACGTGTTAAAATTAATGGTGGTTCCGTGTGGCATGATGTCCACAAGCAAGAGTCCTTCTGAATCGAAAAACACAGTAGCCATAACTTTTCCTGCCGAAGGTGTACTTTTGAATTTCTATTTCTTTGGTGAATTTGCATGATGCCACTCCATTGTCTGCCTCTGTCTCCGGTCCAAAATGGTGGAGCCATGTTTCGTCTTCTGTCACAATTCTTGCAAGTAAGTCATCTAGCACTTATCATTGGCACTTAGCATGATAACAAATCAAACAGAAGCTACACTGAACCCACTGCGTCCCCCTTTTCTTTTTGTTATCACATCTTATCTTCAGATTTCTAAAATTCGTATTGTAATACAATTTTTAAAAAGTATAAAAAGTAACGCTTAATGCTCAACAAAATTTCGCCTCAAACAGCTAAGATTTCTATCAGTAAAGCTAAGCCTATATGGCGACTACATCTGTATCTAAAATTCCAAAAACATTTCCTAAAATTTCATGAAGATACAATAGATATTTGTATCAAATAGCATATGCTTACCTTTAGGAATAAGCCTGTAATGTAATTACAAACATCCACAAAATTTGTACGCCTGAGAAGTCGACGCAAACTTGCTCTCTCCAAACATAAAAGCTCACTGAAGCATCTACAATAGTCACACAAAGCGTAGCTGTATGTTTCTGGAACCTGGACAACATATGTGTTATGCCCAGGGCTAGGCTAGCAGATGCTCAAAATGTCCTTCTCTGCACGAACACACGCTTCAGTACGCCGCGCCGTCTGACCTCTCGCTGCACGTTATCCAATTCGTGCTGGTGTATCTCCATTGCAGCCGTGTTAAACTTTGCAACGAGCTCTTCCCTGCTTGCTATCTCAGTTTGGTACACTTTCTCCTTCATGCAGCCCCAAAGAAAGAAGTCCAATGGTGTTAGGTCTGTAACTCGTTAAGAACGCCCTGTAGCATGATTTCCTGTGGGGTATTAAATTTGAAACAGGAACAGTGTCAGCGGAATACACGGTCTTGAGATGCTTAGCCAGCGTTGTAGTCTTGTCGGGCGTGTGGTAAATCACTGCCTACAATGAAGTATTCTTACGCCACAGATCATTGCTGGCTAATCGCATTGGTCCAGTAGAACAAAGCATGCATTTTAATTGGTTAAAATTATATCACTCATTGTTCGAAATTTTTTCTTGCGCGTAATCTCATTATAGCGAATCATCACTGTATTGCACTGAATAAAATTAAATGTAAGAGATGTTTGATTAAGACGACATCTGTAAGTACGTGAAATCAAAAGTGCTTTTAAGCCCATCTCACCTGGTGGATGGCGTGGTCGGCACCCCGGGCGGGAAACGGATAACGAAACAAAAATTGTTGGTGAGGAGGCGCGGCAGTGAGTGGAGACTGACGGAGGGCGTTAATCGGGTCTTTTTGGTAAAGAAGAGCCGGTAGCGTGGTGGCGTCGGCGGAAGAAAACGAAATACCTTGTAAGTAACTTTGATTGTACATTATTTTGTAAATATATAATAATTCAAGTAGAGTTTACAATATTGCAATCATTTCTAACCATGTAGTTTTCCTATAGTATCCTGAGAGCTCCAGCTCTTCCACCAAATAGTTTTCCCTTGTTGTGTACAATGGCGGTGTGAGAAATCCTGACGAGAAGGAACAGAAGTCGAGCGCAGCAGTCATCCGTTTAGCAAGTCAACCGACTTAAGTGACGGTCGCACAACTTATGCAATCCCTTAGCGGAAATTTGAATCTCGTAACACCATTGGTTAGTTCACGAAAGAGCAAAGAAAAAGTATCACGAAATAACCACTGCCACGAAATTACCAATCTTTACCCTACAACCGTTTCCTCGTAATACTTGTGAAAAAATCATACATTTAATATTCTCATCATATTGACAGCAAAAAAAATACGTCCTCCCACCCTACTTGGAACTTTCGTACATGGTTTCAAGAGAGATATATGCCACTCGCAGGTCAGAGACAAATACAAATGGAATGGAGTTTGACTCCAGTGAGTGAGAGGGTGGGAGTTGGCGGAGGTTAGAAGCAAGCGAAATGCATAGCTATCACTGCGAGCCACAATGTCTCGCGAGTCACGTTGTCGCCACGGCTGCCCTAGAGAAATATTTTATCAACACCGCTGTCACATGCCTTTTCGTAAAAAAAATTCAATCATCAGTAATTCATACTCAAATAACAAATTGTAACAGAAAGAACTGTGAGTGCCTATGAATGATTACATATTAACAAAAGTGGATAGAATGAAGACAATAAGTCGTAGTACCATTGTTGAGATGGAAGAAAATATAACTTTTGAGGTAAGGTATACTAATCCGAAACTGGTATGAATATTTATGTTCTAAAATTAAATCTACTTTAGAGTATTTTTTTTTTTTCCGGTGAACACTTTACCAATTTGGATCCAGTTATACTACTATTAAAGAAGATCCTGTTAGAAACATGTTATACTATTACATCTATAGCTATGTACACTCATGAGTTACTTACCATCCTACGAAGCTCACAAATGTGGACAGTCCCGAAAAACAGATCCTGTAAAAGAAAAAAAAACTGGTAAAAATTGTGCTTCAATAAACGCCATTTTAAGAGTTACTCATTGGGACCAATGCTAAGAAGACCAAACCAAGAACAAAATAATGTTTCAACTTAACACTTGCCATCCACAAATTTTCATGTTAGACGATAACAACAAAACAACAGATATCAATACACTGAATTTAATATTCCACTGTTTTTATTAATCTTCTTACTAAAAGTTATGCTTTAGTGGCTTGGTTCGTATAAATGAGTGCCGTCACTTTCAACATCTGTCCGATTGAAGGGCTTCCTACAAAAGCGGTGTGCTCAATTTTTGGCCAAATTAATGTTTTGCTTGTTTCATACATTAAAAAATATACCCGACCTTTTAGTACAAGAACGGTGTGGTATGATTGCGAGCATTTGGTAATGAGTTGTAGTTGAATTGGAGCGGAACTCAATCGTTTCATTGCAAAAAGGAGGCAGCTATAATATAATATAATTTATAAAACAGTTATATTACCGTTCTTCTGTATGGTTGTGAAACTTGGACTCTCACTCTGAGAGAGGAACATAGGTTAAGGGTGTTTGAGAATAAGGTGCTTAGGAAAATATTTGGGGCTAAGCGGGATGAAGTTACAGGAGAATGGAGAAAGTTACACAACACAGAACTGCACGCACTGTATTCTTCACCTGACATAATTAGGAACATTAAATCCAGACGTTTGAGATGGGCAGGGCATGTAGCACGTATGGGCGAATCCAGAAATGCATATAGAGTGTTAGTTGGGAGACCGGAGGGAAAAAGACCTTTAGGAAGTACGAGACGTAGATGGGAGGATAATATTAAAATGGATTTGAGGGAGTTGGGGTATGATGATAGAGACTGGATTAATCTTGCACAGGATAGGGATCGCTGGTGGGCTTATGTGAGGGCGGCAATGAACCTTCGGGTTCCTTAAAAGCCATTTGTAAGTAATATAATATAATATAATATAATATAATATAATATAATATAATATAACATAACAAAACATAATATAATATAATATAATTTAATATATTATAATATAATATAATATAATATAATATAATATAATATAATATAATATAATATAATATAATATAATGTAACATAACATCATATAATATAATATACAGTGTATGTACAGGATGGTCCAATTAACTTTTTCATCTCCGACAGCGTGTGAAATATTTCATATAATAGACAAACCGACAATTACAAGTTAAATTAAATCCAAGGGGACATCTGATGCATGTAATGTATTGCTTGTACATAAAATACTTTTCAAGATATTAGAGTCAACTTCCCTTTTTTAATGGCAACCAAATAGCCTATGTTTTGTATTGCAAATGTTGTGTTAGCTCTGTCCACTAACAACTGACTACTTTACAGACTGTTTGAATGTCACCGGTAAGACTAAACATAAACAATATCTGACGCACCCTTTCTTATATCTAGTTTATAATGTTGACGTAATTGAAGATCGAACACACCCAAAGTATTGTACACTAACCAATACAACCCTCAATTCTTCAGTTCTGTGCTGGACAATTGAATGGTAATACATCGGCGAGAAATCTGATTGCATACCAGAAATTTTGTGTTTTGTTTTTTGAAAATAGTTGTTTATTGTACACAACTTTTATGTCTCACTTCACCATGTGCAACATTTACATAGTATTAAAATACACAGGATATTGTGATTGTAATTTAATTGACGCTCAACTCTAACCAGAATCGTCCTCCCTCTGTTCGATCCTCGGTCAGACATTGCTCATGTTTACTCTTACCGATGACGTTCAAACAGGCAGTAGGGTAGCCAGTTGTTATTAGACAAAGCTAACGGAATATTTGCAATACAGAACATAGATGGTTCCCATTTAAAAAAAGAAAGTTGACTCTAATATCTAAAAAATTATTTCTTGTTCAAAAAATACATTACGTATATCATTCACATGTTCTCCTCGATGTAATTGCATGTCACGCGCTGCAGGAGGTGCGCCACTCTGCATGTGCTGCAGTTCACGATATGCGCACAGCAAATGTCTTCAGTGCAAAATGTGGCTAATTATATCCAACTGCAAGAAGGGGATAGCTCCATTATTTGTTCATATATTACCCCCCCCCCAATTGCTGTTTGTAGGCCTAATAAACGAGTGAGTGATAAAATGAAACTCCCAGGCACCAGGACATAGTCATGAAGAGGAAACAAGCTCATTAAAATTTGAAATTTTCAGAATGTTTTTTGCTGTTTTCCACAGCTTTGTAAAAGTGAAGCTATCTCGTTTTTGCAAGGAACCCTTCAATTGCTCAAAGTGGCAGTCCCTAAAGACATGGTACCTCCAAGTAAATACTTGACTAGAAGGATATTAATACTTTAAATATCCAAAATGTTCAATACACAAAAACTCTGATGATAATGTAGATATTATGGTAACTAATTTATACATTGGTTTAGACTTCAGTGTGGGAGCGAGAAGATGGGACCCACAGTGCACGGAGCTATGTAGCAAACATTGGGAGCGAGAATATGGGACCCACAGTGCACGGAGTTATGTAGCAAACATTGGGAGCGAGAAGATGGGACCCACAGTGCACGGACTTATGAAGCAAACATTGGGAGCGGGAAGATGGGACCCACAGTGCACGGAGTTATGTAGCAAACATTGGGAGCGGGAAGATGGGACCCACAGTGCACGGAGTTATGTAGCAAACATTGGGAGCGGGAAGATGGGACCCACAGTGCACGGAGTTATGAAGCAAACATTGGGAGCGGGAAGATGGGACCCACAGTGCACGGAGTTATGAAGCAAACATTGGGAGCGGGAAGATGGGACCCACAGTGCACGGAGTTATGAAGCAAACATTGGGAGCGGGAAGATGGGACCCACAGTGCACGGAGTTATGAAGCAAACATTGGGAGCGAGAAGATGGGACCCACAGTGCACGGAGTTATAAAGCAAACATTGGGAGCGGAAAGATGGGACCCACAGTGCACGGAGTTATGAAGCAAACATTGGGAGCGGGAAGATGGGACCCACAGTGCACGGAGTTATGTAGCACACATTGGGAGCGAGAATATGGGACCCACAGTGTACGGAGTTATGTAGCAAACATTGGGAGCGAGAAGATGGGACCCACAGTGCACGGAGTTATGTAGCAAACATTGGGAGCGAGAATATGGGACCCACAGTGCACGGAGTTATGTAGCAAACATTGGGAGCGAGAAGATGGGACCCACAGTGCACGGAGTTATGTAGCCAACATTGGGAGCGAGAAGATGGGACCCACAGTGCACGGAGTTATGTAGCAAACATTGGGAGCGAGAAGATGGGACCCACAGTGCACAGAGTTATGTAGCAAACATTGGGAGCGAGAAGATGGGACCCACAGTGCACGGAGTTATATAGCAAACATTGGGGGCGAGAATATGGGACCCACAGTGCACGGAGTTATGTAGCAAACATTGGGAGCGAGAAGATGGGACCCACAGTGCACGGAGTTATGTAGCAAACATTGAGAGCGAGAAGATGGGACCCACAGTGCACGGAGTTACGTAGCAAACATTGGGAGCGAGAAGATGGGACCCACAGTGCACGGAGTTATGTAGCAAACATTGGGAGCGGGAAGATGGGACCCACAGTGCACGGAGTTATGTAGCAAACATTGGGAGCGAGAAGATGGGACTCACAGTGCACGGAGTTATGTAGCAAACATTGGGAGCGAGAAGATGGGACCCACAGTGCACGGAGTTATGTAGCAAACATTGGGAGCGAGAAGATGGGACCCACAGTGCACGGAGTTATGTAGCAAACATTGGGAGCGAGAAGATGGGACCCACAGTGCACGGAGTTATGTAGCAAACATTGGGAGCGGGAAGATGGGACCCACAGTGCACGGAGTTATGTAGCAAACATTGGGAGCGGGAAGATGGGACCCACAGTGCACGGAGTTATGTAGCAAACATTGAGAGCGAGAAGATGGGACCCACAGTGCACGGAGTTACGTAGCAAACATTGGGAGCGAGAAGATGGGACCCACAGTGCACGGAGTTATGTAGCAAACATTGGGAGCGGGAAGATGGGACCCACAGTGCACGGAGTTATGTAGCAAACATTGGGAGCGGGAAGATGGGACCCACAGTGCACGGAGTTATGTAGCAAACATTGGGAGCGAGAAGATGGGACTCACAGTGCACGGAGTTATGTAGCAAACATTGGGAGCGAGAAGATGGGACCCACAGTGCACGGAGTTATGTAGCAAACATTGGGAGCGAGAAGATGGGACCCACAGTGCACGGAGTTATGTAGCAAACATTGGGAGCGAGAAGATGGGACCCACAGTGCACGGAGTTATGTAGCAAACATTGGGAGCGGGAAGATGGGACCCACAGTGCACGGAGTTATGTAGCAAACATTGGGAGCGGGAAGATGGGACCCACAGTGCACGGAGTTATGTAGCAATCAATGGGACCGAGTAGATGGGACCCACAGTGCACGGAGTTATGTAGCAAACATTGGGACCGAGAAGATGGGACCCATAGTGCACGGAGTTATGTAGCAAACATTGGGAGCGAGAAGATGGGACCCATAGTGCACGGAGTTATGTAGCAAATATTGGGAGCGAGAAGATGGGACCCACAGTGCACGGAGTTATGTAGCAAACATTTGGAGCGAGAAGATGGGACCCACAGTGCACGGAGTTATGTAGCAAACATTGGGAGCGAGAAGATGGGACCCACAGTGCACAGAGTTATGTAGCAAACATTGGGAGCGGGAAGATGGGACCCACAGTGCACGGAGTTATGTAGTAAACATTGGGAGCGGGAAGATGGGACCCACAGTGCACGGAGTTATGTAGCAAACATTGGGAGCGAGAAGATGGGACCCACAGCGCACGGAGTTATGTAGCAAACATTGGGAGCGAGAAGATGGGACCCACAGTGCACGGAGTTATGTAGCAAACATTGGGAGCGGGAAGATGGGACCCACAGTGCACGGAGTTATGTAGCAAACATTGGGACCGAGAGGATGGGGCCCACAGTGCACGGAGTTATGTAGCAAACATTGGGACCGAGAAGATGGGACCCATAGTGCACGGAGTTATGTAGCAAACATTGGGAGCGAGAAGATGGGACCCATAGTGGACGGAGTTATGTAGCAAACATTGGGAGCGAGAAGATGGGACCCACAGTGCACGGAGTTATGTAGCAAACATTTGGAGCGAGAAGATGGGACCCACAGTGCACGGAGTTATGTAGCAAACATTGGGAGCGAGAAGATGGGACCCACAGTGCACAGAGTTATGTAGCAAACATTGGGAGCGGGAAGATGGGACCCACAGTGCACGGAGTTATGTAGCAAACATTGGGAGCGAGAAGATGGGACCCACAGCGCACGGAGTTATGTAGCAAACATTGGGAGCGAGAAGATGGGACCCACAGTGCACGGAGTTATGTAGCAAACATTGGGAGCGGGAAGATGGGACCCACAGTGCACGGAGTTATGTAGCAAACATTGGGACCGAGAGGATGGGGCCCACAGTGCACGGAGTTATGTAGCAAACATTGGGACCGAGAAGATGGGACCCATAATGCACGGAGTTATGTAGCAAACATTGGGAGCGAGAAGATGGGACCCATAGTGCACGGAGTTATGTAGCAAACATTGGGAGCGAGAAGATGGGACCCACAGTGCACGGAGTTATGTAGCAAACATTTGGAGCGAGAAGATGGGACCCACAGTGCACGGAGTTATGTAGCAAACATTGGGAGCGAGAAGATTGGACCCACAGTGCACAGAGTTATGTAGCAAACATTGGGAGCGGGAAGATGGGACCCACAGTGCCGGAGTTATGTAGCAAACATTGGGAGCGGGAAGATGGGACCCACAGTGCACGGAGTTATGTAGCAAACATTGGGAGCGAGAAGATGGGACCCACAGTGCACGGAGTTATGTAGCAAACATTGGGAGCGAGAAGATGGGACCCACAGTGCACGGAGTTATGTAGGAAACATTGGGAGCGGGAAGATGGGACCCACAGTGCACGGAGTTATGTAGCAAACATTGGGACAGAGAAGATGGGACCCACAGTGCACGGAGTTATGTAGCAAACATTGGGACCGAGAAGATGGGACCCATAGTGCACGGAGTTATGTAGCAAACATTGGGAGCGAGAAGATGGGACCCATAGTGCACGGAGTTATGTAGCAAACATTGGGAGCGAGAAGATGGGACCCACCGTGCACGGAGTTATGTAGCCAACATTGGGAGCGAGAAGAAGGGACCCACAGTGCACGGAGTTATGTAGCAAACATTTGGAGCGAGAAGATGGGACCCACAGTGCACGGAGTTATGTAGCAAACATTGGGAGCGAGAAGATGGGACCCACAGTGCACAGAGTTATGTAGCAAACATTGGGAGCGGGAAGATGGGACCCACAGTGCACGGAGTTATGTAGCAAACATTGGGAGCGGGAAGATGGGACTCACAGTGCACGGAGTTATGTAGCAAACATTGGGAGCGAGAAGATGGGACCCACAGCGCACGGAGTTATGTAGCAAACATTGGGAGCGAGAAGATGGGACCCACAGTGCACGGAGTTATGTAGCAAACATTGGGACCGAGAAAATGGGACCCACAGTGCACGGAGTTATGTAGCAAACATTGGGACCGAGAAGATGGGACCCACAGTGCACGGAGTTATGTAGCAAACATTGGGAGCGAGAAGATGGGACCCACAGTGCACAGAGTTATGTAGCAAACATTGGGAGCGAGAAGATGGGACCCACAGTGCACGGAGTTATGTAGCAAACATTGGGAGCGGGAAGATGAGACCCACAGTGCACGGAGTTATGTAGCAAACATTGGGAGCGAGAAGATGGGACCCACAGTGCACAGAGTTATGTAGCAAAAATTGGGAGCGAGAAGATGGGACCCACAGTGCACGGAGTTATGTAGCAAACATTGGGAGCGGGAAGATGGGACCCACAGTGCACGGAGTTACGTAGCAAACATTGGGAGCGGGAAGATGGGACCCACAGTGCACGGAGTTATGTAGCAAACATTGGGAGCGAGAAGATGGGACCCACAGTGCACGGAGTTATGTAGCAAACATTGGGAGCGAGAAGATGGGACCCACAGTGCACGGAGTTATGTAGCAAACATTGGGAGCGAGAAGATGGGACCCACAGTGCACGGAGTTATGTAGCAAACATTGGGAGCGAGAAGATGGGACCCATAGTGCACGGAGTTATGTAGCAAACATTGGGAGCGAGAAGATGGGACCCACAGTTACCTTAAAGAACGAGTTTTCCTGACACATCCAACAACCCTACTGGAACTGAAAGATGCCATCTCGCAAGAAATTGCCAATATTCCAAGACATTATCTGCAAAATGCTGTGCATGGTGTCGCAGACACTGGGAGCTCAAAACGTAGTAAATATGCATCCGTAGATAGTTGCTAACCGCTAGGATCACTAATATCGCCTCATTATAGACAATGCGAAATAGTACCGGCACAGTCTATTGTTCCTATCATCCTCACAACTCAAGCTTCGTGTCTGTATATACTAGACTGTGGCCCTACGTTGAACAAGAGAACGGCGGACATCTTCCCTATGTTTTGTAAACTCGTTGTTTGCCCAACACTGTGATGTTTTTGTTTTTTCCGTATCTCAAATATTACAATATTTGTAGCGGTTTAATGTTTGAACTGACTACATTATTGTTGTTGTTGTTGTTATTATTATTATTATTATTATTAATATTATTATTATTATTATTATTATTATTATTATTATTATTATTATTATTATTATGATTATTATTTATCCATTAATATTATAGGCCTAGTATCTTTTAATAGAATATATTCATGAATATCCTTTAAAATGGAATTTTTTCACAGCCATCCATTTTTTTAATTTAAACTTCGCTTTAATTTAGTGTAATAAAAATGCCTGTATCATTGTTACACTTACACAATAATCATAGTGGTGATTTATTAGAACTAACACATCTCTTTCTCTCTTTATTTCAAAACGAATGATGCTAGCCAGAATTTATTATACCTCAAATGTATAGAGAGGATCTTTGTGAGATTACTAACCTCTATAGCAAATGTTGAAAATTCTTTATTTATTCGGCTGAAAATTTACTTAATGACCAGTTTTTAACGCCCAATTAAGCAGAAGTTTTGATTCCCTGTCACGAGATGCGCAGATGTTTATTCTTTACTCCTTATTGTCGGCAGCTGTTTTCGAAATGTTTGTTTTAGTCACTGAAAATACAGTACAGGTTGAATCAACGGGTCTTCCTTGTGAAGCAATACTGGATTCAATGTTACAGCTACTCAAAGGGCATACCAGAGAGAATTTGGTGTTCGTAATGCCCCCAAAGACACACAATACCGAACTGGTAAACGAATAGGAAACAACTGGATCTGTGGTGAATGGAAAAGGCCACGCTTGTGGACAAGACTGGAGCAGTCACTCCGTCAATCAGCCGTCGGAAAGTTTGTACTCACGATGACATCAAGTCGCAATGCATGAGCTGTAATATTAATCGAAGGCCTGCACAAGGTTTGCGCTCTCCGAGCCGGCTCACAGCTCATGAGCGGAATGCAGATATTAGCTGCGCTCTGTATAAGGGTGGACTGGAAGAAGGGATGATCTCGTACAAAATGTACACAAAAGGGAAGTACTATTACGAGGTTCATGAAATGAATTCCCGTTCATTGTGTGCAACACTATCTTGGACTTATTAATTAATACAGAAATATTTATTTTACAGAAATAATAGAAATTTTATACGTAATATCATTTTGTTATATTTTCATTTATCAGTACATGAAAACGATGTTTTATGCTGTTGACAGCTGAAAGGAACAGTAGTCTACTGATCGTAATGAAACATCAGTTACAGATGTTCGATGTCTGCCTTTATTAATGTTGATTATAGAAAACAGTTGCTCAATAAGTGTTGAGCCAAACATAACAATCGTTTTCACAGCCAGCCTGTGTAGTCGTGGATATTATTGCTAATGTTTAGTCTTGTAAAACTCAACCGGGCTGGTAGTATTATTCAAACGATCTTTAGCCCTTAGGCCACATTGAAGATCAATAAGTCCGAGCTGTAAATCGTTAAATGTTGTGTTTTATTTAACGACGCTCGCAACTGCCGAGGTTATATCAGCACACTTAAATGCAATCGACCTGGCTCGGAATCGAACCCGCAACCTCGGGCATAGAAGACCAGCGCTATACCAACTGCGCCAACCAGGCCCACCTGTAACTTAAATGACACTGTTTCAACTGGTGTTGAAGGAATTTATTATGATAACTTTAAACTTCTTTCCAATTAAGACAAGATTTTTAGTAGGTTATTTAACGACGCTTTATCAACAGCTTATGTTATTTAGCGTCTGAATGAGAAGAAGGTGATAATGCCGGTGAAATGAGTCTGAGGTCCAATACCGAAAGTTGCTCAGTGTTTGCTCATACTGGGTTGAGGGAAAACCCAGGAAAAACCTCAACCAGATAACTTGCCCCGACCGGGGCCACCTGGTTTCGCGGCTAGACGCGCTAACCATTATTCCACAGGTGTGGGCCTTAAGACCTTGGAACCTAGAATTAAATTCATTTTTAATTTCAATTAATATTTCCACATAATCGTTTAACATGGCTTCATCACGAACAGTTTCTACGAAAAGTTACGAAAAGTGTAAGTTTACGCCTGAAATCCCGTAATTTATTCAACATATCCCTGAAGAGAGATATTTGAATTGCTGAAGATTAATATCTTTAGTATCTTTATGTCTGGACTCGTAATGACGCATTATGTTACGTTTCTTTCTACCTTTCAAAATGTTGTGGCAGATAAGGCACTGAGTATTTATTCCAGCAGCTATGAAAAAATAAGCATTTTCCCATGCAACATTGAAAGAATTTGCCTGATCACTTTTCCGTCTTTTAGATGCCTCCATACTGTACTGTAGCAGTAGGTAAGCAACGTGAAACAGTTACTGAGAATAGGCCTACACACTGCAATCCACTAGACAGCTGAGTGGTCGTTTCCCTCTCCTCTACCTAAATCAAGTCTATGTCATTCTGACGTTTCTTCCTCTCCGATTCGGCGAGCGGTAAACACGACTCTCCCGCTCCGAAGGAGCGCGCGCGGTCGTTGAGCGCTGTTTGTGCAGGTATTGTCTAGAGCAGCGGTTCCCAAAGTGTGCTCCGCGGAGCCCTTGGGGCTCCGCAAGTAAGTCTGACGGGCTCCGACCGCGGATGACATAAATTTCTCCTTCCATCTAGCCTCTAATGCGAAAAACGTAAACTACTTCAATCAAGCGAAAAGTACTTTCTCAGAAAGTAGTTTGATTTCGTCTTGCTAGATAGAAGCAGCAATAATAATAGATCTACTATAGCCATTAGTCATCAACCAGTGCTCAGTCAAAGGGGGATAATAACAACTGTAACCTTACTTTTGAAGAAAATAGTGCGAATTCTTTGGGATAGAATTCAGAATATACTACACATGATCCTGCTTCAGAGTTTACGATGTCTAGTGTAGAGGTACAGAAAAGGAAGTAAAAAACGAAAATATTGTGATTCATATTTGGATATGGGATTCAATGAGTTTGCTGATGGATGTCCACAGTGTGTGATATGTAACAAAATTTTGCCCAATAGTTCTATGTTCCCTGCCAAGCTTAGGTAGCATTTCGAAACTCATCCTGACTTCACAAATGAAACTGCAGACTACTTCAAAAGAAAATATGACGAACTCCATGCAGTTTAGACAAAAATTTTATCTCGTGTAAAGACAAATAACTATAAAACACTAGGAACGTCGTACTTGGTTAGCCATGACCTGGGTTTTACTGGTAAACCTCACACCCTTGCCGGAATTCTTATAAAACCACTATTAGTGAAGGTAGTGAAGTGCATGGTGGACGAAAGAACTGCAAACTTGATCTCCAGTGTGCCCTTATCAAATAACACTGTGCGTAATGGGAACCAGGATCTATCAAATGATGTTAAAAATACCATAATTTCCCGTATCAGTCAAACGAAATTTTTGCTACAACTTGACGAATCCACGGACGTTGCCGGATTAGCTGTGCTAATGACGTTTGTGCAGTACGAATTTTCAGATTTCTTTCATGAAGATATTTTGTTCTGCAAGCCATTGCCATCTTCTACAAGAGGTTCTGATTTTTTTTCCCTGACAGATGTCTTCATTGAAAACTCGGTACCATGGTATTATTATGATGTACTGAAGTATATCATAATAATATTATAATATGCGTAAATAATCACTTAGTGATTCAAGACGGCGCTCATCCCTTCGGATCCCGGCCACTTAGTCGCTTGTAATGAGTGCACCTCTGTACATAGTGCGTTGGACATTGTGCCACTGTCACATATTCTGACACAGTACAGGGTAGACCATCAAAGGGAAAACTGAGAGGTAGAACTTAAACTGAGGGGATTTGATCCAGCATCGGAACTGGAATCCGGTGTGGCTTAGTGGATAAAGTGTCAGCACGTAGAGCTGAAAACCCGGGTTCGAGTCCTGGTGCCAAAGAGAATTTTTTCTCTGCTCTATCCATCCTTCATCGATACCATGGAACAATTGCATTAATGTACGCACAGATGGTGCAAAGCCCATGGTAGGTCCTGTTGCTGGCGGTGTTACAAGGATCAAGAAACTTAAAAAAAACTGCACAAGTAGTCATTGTATACTACACCGACACGCCCTCGCAAGGAAAAAAAATACCAACGTTATTAACCCATTACTGCATAAAGTTATTAATGACTTGAAAAATGCGTTTCTGAGTTTAAGTTTGCTAGTTTGTGACTTAAGAATGCATTCTTACCATTTTTATCTTTATTTACTTTCTGGGATACAAATTAAGGACCGTCCCATAAATAGGACGCTATGCATAGTGGTCAGTGATGCAGTAGCTGAATAGAATAACCCCTCTTTTAGTTCAAATAGTACTTATGTATTTATTATGTAGCAAATACATATACACATATTAGAATCAGTCGTTCAACTGCCCTCCTCACACAAGCCTATGTATTACACAACACTATTTTGTGTGGTAAGGGTAGAAACATTTAGGGTGGAGTCCAATTTGACACTTGCTGCAGATGGACTTTGCTTTCCCTGTACAATTAGCACACCTTAGCAGAGTTTCATTTTCAACTGGCCAGTGGTGTAGACCATCAAATCCTATGTCTCCTGATGGAATGGGAACAATTTTTCCTTAGTGGGAATTCACCCCATGCCTTTTCTGTACTGTAAAAGCCAGGAGACGGCAAAGGTTGAGGAGCGGTTCTGAAGAGTTTTGAGGCTTCATTTTTCTGTACAGAAACCAAGCATTTACTATGGCAACATCAAGAAAATAAGCGAAGATGGACCACCACTCTGTTGTTGCCGCTGTTACTAACATCGGTACTGCCAACGCTAGTGCTGCTGTTGCTGCTAGTGAAGGTGCTGCTATTGCTTCTGCTAGCGCTTGTGCTGATGGTGGTGATTGTAAAAAAATTCGTAGCTCTACAGCCCATGAAGGGCCAAGACCGACCAACCTGCTGCTGGTCTCACGTCGACATGCCGAAACAAAGGTGGACAATCATCCAACCAGAATGGCGGTATCGTGTGGTTAGCACGATGATTCCCCCTAGCCGTTACAGCTGGTTTCCGAAACCGGATTTTCGCTACCTATCGTAGCTCCACAAATGCATGATGATGCTGGGTGGGCACCGGTCCCATACACTGGCCGAAATTTCATAAGAAAATTTCTTCCCCCATGAGAACTCGAACCAGCGCGCATTCCGTAACGCGAGTCCGAGGCAGGATGCCTTAGACCACGATGCCATGGCGCGGTACGTTGGTGGTTATAATAGTAATAATAGTACTTGTACTTGTAGTAGTACGAGGCCTTCTACCTGGAATTGCCTTCCCTGTCTTGGAAATGTTCATATATTAGCTTCCTTCTTTTCGGACGGCAATAACTTGTGCGAGAAACCTCAGCTCCATTTTTGTCTAATGTACTTTCAAAATCATTTGTTGCAGCTTTTATGTTAGAAGACTCTGGCATACTTTCATCAACAATGTCATCTTCATTATCATCATTACATTTTTTTTTTTTTTTTTTTGTAATTCCGCTTTACTAAGTAGCATTTTACCGCCAAGGTTATTCAAATAAGCCTCATGCTCGTCGTCCGATTTATCACTGTATTTATTTGTATCGTGGAAATCTTCTGGAGGGATCACATATATTAGACTCTCATTATTATTATTTTGATTTTCAATTAACCCCAGAATTTCACTCACGGTTAGATTAGAAATAAAACAATGCAATGGAAACCATATACATATTATAGAATACTACATGAGTACACACTGCATGGCGTCCTATTTTTAGGACGGCACTTTATTTCACCTTATACCTAGCAACATATAAGAAAATTTTATTGTTGTTATATACCACATGAAAACTGAAGTATTCAACTCATTATCTGAAAATAAAAATCAGATTTCTGTACCACCATTACAGAGTAACTAAGAATGAACTTACATGTGGTGCGTCACAAAATACTGTTATCCTGCCATCTTGTCAAAAATTAGCTGGTATGAACAAATGTTCGCGCGGAATTCAAACACTGCAACACCATAATACAATGTAATAATTTACCTTCTAAACAATGCCTCTAACTGTACTAAACAAGAAGAAGTTCCATAGTAATCAGTATTTTACGTACGTCCCATTTTTAGGACGCTATGCAGTAATGGGTTAAGGCACGTCGTCTAAATTATCAGCTTTGTTAAGGCACGACCTTTTCAGTGTATGCTACTCAAAATTCTGTAAGAAGATAGGGAAGTATACACAAGTCATTGTTATTAATTATTTATTACACATGGTTGTCGCTTGATAAGCGTTGTCTTTAATTTTGAATGACCAAAAGAGTTTGCTAGCAGATTATTTGAATGATCAGGAATCGTTGTGCAAATTATGTTACTTAGCACACATTTTGTAAAAAAAATAATGAATTCAGCACATCCATACGAGGGAAACAGAAGACTACATTCAATGCTAATGACAAAATTGCCGCATTGAAGAAAAAATAACGTTCTACATGGAAAGAGTCTAGAATAAGAATCTGACATGTTTCTCATTGACTTCAAACTTTACAGAAGAAAATAACATAACAATGAATAACTCAATAATAAAAGAGCACCTTGACAATTTGCTTCAAAATATGAATTCATACTTTCCAAGGGAAACTCAGGAATCGATTCGAAAAAAATATGAGTGGATTGTAGATCCATTTTCAGTGAAGTCAAAACCATCAGCCCTCACTGCGACAGAATATGAGGTCCTTATAGACAGGGTTTCGAATAGCCTGTCAGGCATCATTTAAAAGCAAACCACTTCCCGAATTTTGGGTTCAGTTAGGGGAGGATCTTTCATATTAAGATCAAAAGGTAAATTGCTCTTACTGCCTTTTGGTATTACATACCTCTGTGAAACGGCCTTTTCGAAGTACACGGCTATAAAAACATAATATCGAGCTCGTTTGGATGCAGAAGACGATATGCGTCTTGAACTGACTTCTGTGACATCGGACATTGACAAACTCTGTCGCAAGAAACAGGCACATTCTTCACATTAATTCGGGTGTAAATGTAACATTTTAACATTTTTTACATATCTTAACTACCGGTACTACTTATAATTATAATTTTGTACTTTTAAATAATATTGTCTCCTGTTATTTTTTTACTATTATTTCCTTTATATTATTATTATTATTATTAGTATTATTATTATTATTATTGTTATTATTATTATTCATACATTCGTATACATATCGTGTGTATTATGCTTCATAGAACATATACAGATAGAACTAAACACTAAACATTTCTTGGGGCTCCATGAGAAACTTTTGCTTCAAAAAGGGCTCCGTGGCTGAAAAAGTTTGGGAACCGCTGGTATAGAGCATTCCGTTCGGATTACAGTGGCGGACTCTCAACACAGGCATCTGACGTAGACTACACGTTAATAATATATTTTATTTCACCTTATTTTACTGTGCTACAACAATCTAGGAAAATACGTCTCAATGTGCCACTCTTAATACAACTCGTAAAATTTCGTCTGCTAGTCACAATCTTTATTTAAATACTCGTATTACAAGCTTTCGTTCACAAAATAAGTTGTTCCGAAATACTCGTATATTGCATATAGAGCAAACGTAGCAGCTGTGTAGGGTAGTGGCGGGCGACCTATGATAGGGCTGCACATATTTTCTGTGGAGAGCATTTTAAATAAATCTAAGCCAGTCTGGTGAGTTATGAAGGGTGCGTCAGAAAGAACGGATGGATTTCAAACTATCGATACGCAACGAGGAGAGAGATATAGTGAGGGGGACTACGACTGTTGGGTCAGCCATAGAATGCAGTTTCATTTGAGAATATGGTGTTGGTCTGGTGTACAACGTGCTTTCATCGTAGAGACATTTTTGAAAAATGAAGAGTCTGTGATCGCCACTCAGGACTCATTTCGACATCGGATGTCACGCTAGGATTCCAACTCGGAATACAATTTGCGGTGGGTGGCTTCATTTCGTATCACAGGTTCAACATTAAAGAAGAAATCACCTGGACGAAATTCTATTGCACTGAGATTGTCCGAGGCTACGGTAAGATCTCGCGCCCTGAGACTTCTTTCTTTGGGACCATTTGAAGGCGTAAGTTTGTAAACATCGATCACATACACTGGACGAACTGAAGACGACGATTCGTGAAGAAATCGTGGCAATTGCACCAGCTATGACTGTGAAAGTGATGGCGAACATCAGAACACGCCTCGATGCCTGTATTGAAAGCCAAGGACATCATATGGATAATGTTGTTTTCCATAAATGAACTGCATGTATTGGTGAATATGTTGATAACAATAAATTTTTTATTTGATGAATCTTTACAATTTTCTTGCCATGTCAAATCCATCCGTTCTTTCTGACGCACCCTGTACAATGGCAACGTTTAATGCCTTCACTTATTTCAAGCTCTTAAATAAAACGCTACTCCAACTAATAGATTTTTTTAAGTCGTATTTCGAGTCCCGTATGTTACTACAGATACAAGTTGCTTTATGTTCAGAATCATTTCTGCCATACATTTTCTTCATGCTTGCAATAACTCCTCTCCTATTGTATTTACTTAAGTGCAATGACATCGAGCAAATATTCTTGCACAGAGAGATCCTTCGTAACTCCGCGAGTGAACATTACCAATTCTACTGCATCAATACTGTGTTTCCACCTAAAGCGAGAGATTAGGCCACTGTTTACGCATCTTCGATTTCATTTCTCGTTCAGCTCGTGTTTCGATATCCCTTACCCTCCTTTGTATTGTTCGTGTGGATAATTTCATACTGTTGAATGAAAACATCAGATTATTCGGGACAAACAATGTTAGCAACTTTATTCAGACATGTTTTAATGAACTGTTCTGCATTACAGCGCTTCAGTGTAGGGCTGGGCTCGGTTCGGAGCAGTTACTGTGACGTCATTACTCGGTTGAACCGAGTACAAATTTGTAGCGGTAGATTTAAAATTTAGATAGATTCAGTCGATTTTAGAACGTACTTTGAAAGTGAAACCAAGCGTGTTTTAAAAGCGTTGTAGTAAAGCGCTTTCGCTTTGCCAATTGACGAGAAAAAAGTGCTTCTCTTTATTGCAAAATGGCGGTTGCAAATTTTATTTGCGTCATTACAACTATTTGCGGATTTATTTTGTGTGAAAGGCGTATTTAACTTTCAGTGTTGCTATATGTATGACAGACGAAATAAAATGGATAAAATAATTTATAAATCTAACAGCTAATAAATTAATATGTGACGTAAACGTTAAACGCTACAGCTAAGTAAAATGAAGATAGAAACAGGCGCTCCATGAAGCGCTACCTAAGACACTTAAATGTAACACACAGAATTATTTACTATTACGGAAAGTGGATAAAATAATCAATAAAACGTGGAATCTTGAACTGAAGAACGTAATGTTCATTTATTTTTTTTTTAATTACTAGCCTTCCATACAACCATGTTCTATTTAGTGAAGAGTAATATTATTGATAAATTAAAGTAATTAGGTATAATAATTCGTAGAAATAAATACAAATAAAATGACTGATAAGGTACCGCAAATCCAATAAACACGAAAGGAAGAAAAATATAATGCACTTCCTTTTTTACCATATTTTAATATTAATCAAACACTCTAATATAATAATAATAATAATAATAACAATAATAATAATAATGATAATGATAATAATAATAATAATAGTAAAAATAGTAATGATAATAATAACAATATTTATGGCTTCTAAGGAACCCGGAGGTTCATTGCCGCCCTCACATAAACCCGCCTTCATCGGTCCCTATCCTGAGCATGGTAAATCCAGTCTATATAATCATATCTCACCTCCCTCAATTACATTTCAATATTATCCTCCCATTTACGTCTCGGCCTCCCCAAAGGTCTTATTTCCTCCGGCCTCTCAACTAACACTCTATATGCATTTCTGGATTCGCCCATACGTGCTGCATGCCCTGCCTATCTTAAACGTCTGGATTTAATATTCCTAATTATGTCAGGTGAAGAATACAATGCGTGCAGTTCTGTGTTGTGTAACTTTCTCCATTCTCCTGTAACTTCATCCCGCTTAGCCCCAAATATTTTCCTTAGCACCTTATTCTCAAACACCCTGAACCTATGTTCCTCTCTCAGAGTGAGAGTCCAAGTTTCACAACCATACAGAAGAACCGGTAATATAACTGTTTTATAAATTCTAACTTTCAGGTTTTCTGAGAGCAGACTGGATGATAAAAGCTTCTCAACCGAATAGTAAAATGCATTTCTCATATTTATTCTGCGTTTAATTTCCTCCCGAGTGTCATTTATATTTGTTACTGTTGCTCCAAGATATTTGAATTTTTCCACCTCTTCAAAGGATAAATTTCCAACTTTTATATTTCCATTTCGTACAATATTCTGGTCACGAGACATAATCATATACTTTGTCTTTTCGGGATTTACTTTCACACCTATCTCTTTACTTGCTTCAAGTAAAATGCCCGTGTTTTCCTTAATTTTTTGTGGATTTTTTTCCTAATATATTCACGTTATCCGCATAAACAAGGAGCTGACGTAATCCGTTCAATTCCAAACTTTCTCTGTTATCCTGACTTTAATATTAGTAATAATAATAATAATAATAATAATATTATTATTATTATTACTATTACTATTACTATTACTATTACATTATTATTATTATTATTATTATTATTATTATTATTATTATTATTATTATTATTATTATTATTATTATGTAGAGTAATATGTTCAGACTGTCAGTGTTCATTAGGCCCACTTGACAGGTCACATAATAGGATGAACTCCTCTTCAATACTAGAGGTCTTTCAGCCCGTCTTGGGGATAAGGAAATAATTTGTCCTGCATTTTGCTGGAGTAAGGGACAAATGTTTCATGACATGGCCACCAAGGTCACCCGATATGACTGCATGTGACTTTTTTATATGGGGGTAACTAAAGGACCGTATGTTTGTACCGCCTTTGCCACGTGATTTAGAGGAACTAAAAACCAGAATTCGAGAAGCTGCCGCCACGGTCACAGAGGATATGTTGAAAAGGGTGTGGGAAGAGTTTGATTATCGTTTGGACATCTGCCGAGTCACTCGTGGTTCACACATTGAATCTCTGTAAGGTGTAAACAGAACTTTGAAAGTTTGACTTTAAACTGACGTATGTTTGAAGTGCTATCATTAGTAGTTTTTGTGTAATAAAATATTGAAAGTGTTACCGGACTTTTGATATGCCCTGTACTTTGCATACTTCCACTCGGTAATGAGTTTTGGAATAATATTCTGGGAGAATTCTACCGATAGCAATACTACAAGAAATAGTAATAGTAGGCTCCGTATTCCTATAGAGTGGAATGAAGTTGCCTGATTCGAATTATATATGACGTCATAACACAGGTGCAGGTACGTTGGTATACAGAATAGCTACGCATCCTACGCCCCCTTCCTCTACTGGATGTTCAGTTAAAAGTGTGTCATGGCTCGCTGTATGCCGTCACGTGGCTAGTCGATGAGCCTAGAGAATTCAATCTTCCTACACTTCCGCAGAGGTGTAGCACCTATCTGCCAGAGAAGTTGCCTAGCAAGTACGGCGTTCATTCTGAAGAGTACTTAGCGATACGTACGGTGGCGCCGGTAGTGGCAGGAGTGTGAACTGTTTCGAAACATGTACTGAGGTGAGTTTTTTCTTACTGTCGAGATATGGGGTGAGGGTTAAGACGATTACTTACATATTTGTTGACATTAATTTCGACGGTCAACATGGACACGGAGCATTTGATTTGTGTTGTGGAATGTTGCCGTACGCAAACGATGATAACAAATACCCTGCCTCGCAAAACAGTTCGAAAAAGGTTATGGTAGTACACAGACAGTACAGACCGCCATCTGTTGCTACGACGTTCAAGTTATACCGTACACGTTCTCAAGTTCAAATTGAACGCCTTGATTAATAGGCAACTTCTCTGACATAAAAGCTGAAACTCGCTTCAAATCGCTGACTCAACAGTGACGTCATGGCACACTTTCAAATGAACGCCCAGTAGAATAGGGGTCGGCAAAACGTCAACGTAAGTGACGTCATATGAAACGCAGCCCGCCTTGCAAGACGAGGGTGGTAGAAAGCAGTAGGCTGGGCCTGGGCCGTAAGTTACAGTTTGCATGTGTCGTCTTCGCATCCTGCTGATGGATTTGAAATTACTCCTCAACCTATCCGATGTTTTAATTAGTCAAGTGAAATCTGGTTCTCAATCAAAAGTTGCAATTTGTAATTGCTCAAATGATGTTGGTCCGTCAATCGAGAGCGCGCTTTACATTTAATGTGTTTCATTTTTGAAAGAAATTGGTCACGTATATATGTTGAGCCAAACATTGAAACAAACCTAGCACAAAGTGACCTAAGGTGTGGATATTTTCAATTATGGTGAATTTTTGGGAAATTTTTAAATCTGAGAAATTTTCCTTTATTTTCACTTCTTTGCAAAGTTTCAAAATTGTATTATATCAGAAAATGATATTAGGCAACGCTTTTTCCTACTCAGTATTAATACTACGCCAAAGTACTCGTGACAATGGAGTTTTGTCTTTAAGGTGGTAATATGAAACTCTTTAAGTAGTTTAGAACATAACAAACATATTACATTTTCTTCCTGTGCACAACAAAGCAAATATTTCTCGTCCCATTCTTCTACAAATATTCATTTTGCTGCACTCTTTACGTTTAATGGTTTGGAAACAGACATGCTGATCGCTAGTTACGTATGTACTCGGCCTGCCCTAATGCGTGCGGAGGGTGAACTGCCCTGCATACGTATGTACTCGGCCTGCCCTAGTGCGTGCGGAGGGTGAACTGCCCTGCATAGTATGTACTCGGCCTGCCCTAGTGCGTGTGGAGGGTGAACAGCCCCTGCATACGTATGTACTCGGCCTGCCCTAGTGCGTGTGGAGGGTGAACTGTCCCTGCATACGTATGTACTCGGCCTGCCCTAGTGCGTGCGGAGGGTGAACTGCCCTGCATAGTATGTATTCGGCCTGTCCTAGTGCGTGTGGAGGGTGAACTGCCTCTGCATACGTATGACGTAAGATGCCGCATGAGAAGCCGACCGCTGCTCTAGAAAGTAAAACCGGGACGCAGTCGTAGCCTTGCCGTGCTTACTAGTCGTGCTGCATCTCTGTGGCTGATTGCAGGTTCACTGCAGGTGAAATGCCTTAGGTAAGATGCTCAAGCGTGTAATATTTACAGGGCATAGTTTAGGACAGTGATCATCAACTCGCGTATGAACGGGCACGGGCAGAGCTTGGCTCATGCATGCTTACTGTAGCGGGCAAATGACCGGTTTGTGACGTTGCGTTGTACGTAGTGAACAGAGGCGGTTCTTGCCATCCATTCAGACAAGAGATGTGAGGAGCAGAAAACACTTCAAAGCGTAGGCCACACTGAAGAAATACAACTTACAGATGCATTATACAACTCACAGTAACGAATATGGCAGATACGAGGAGAAAAGCATGCAGCATTAATTCAACAATTGAAGGGAAATGAGCTAGATGTTGTTTAAGAGGACAGTACTCAGGAATCGGCTATGCGACTCGGTTATAAAATTTCACTTTTAATAGTAAGAAATTAGAAACCTTGTAAAGATTGAAAATTTGAAGAATGTTTAATTAGAACTGAAGAACTTTTCTCAAGTGTAGGAGTTTGAATCTATCAGCTTGTCTCCTTCCACCGTGATGCATCCCATCCGAGGTCTAGCCGAGGATGTTCAAGTGGATCTAGTAATTATTATTGTCAGTCTTTCATTTGTTATTCTTTCGCAGTAGATGAAAATACTTATGTAAGCGATAATCCCCAACTGGTGATTTTTGTAAGAGGCGTTATAGAAAAACCTTCAGATTAAGGAGAACTATTGACTTACATATTGTTCTCATGAAGGATACTACTACTGGTTCCGATATTTTCATGTAGTAGCTGTAGAAATTATTTTGGACTCCCTTGGAATAAACTTATATCCTTGGCAACCAATGGTGCTCCTTCCATAGTTGGAAGTAAAACGGGTGTAATAAGAAATCTAAGGGACGAAGTGAAAAGCTTTAATGTATCCCATGAAGTTATTTCTGTTCACTGCATTATACACCAACAGAATTCATGTGCCAAAAAAATGGTCTTACAGAAGTAGCCCAGTTGGAAAAACCACCAACACAATTATATCGAAAAGTCTCGCTCATTGTCAATTTAAGTCTTTCTTGATGAATGCAATAGCGAGTATGGCGATCTGTCATATTATAGTAAAGTACGGTGACTTAGTCGTGGCAAATTATTGAATAGGTTCTTTGAACTGAGGGAGGAAACATCATCGTTCACGGAGGAAGAAGAAAAGTCTGTATCATAAGTGAAAAAAAAAAAAAAAATGGATTTGTGAACTTGCCTTCTTAATGGAATTATCTGAATGCTTTAAATTGTTTTCTGCAAGGTAACAACAAGATTATTACACAGTTACATGACAGACTGAAGGCGTTTAATATGAAACCACCTCTAATTATGGAACCTTAACTTAACTAAAAGGATACGTTACAGCACATTTTTAAAAATTAACAACGATATAGGCATACTAGTTTCTTAAGACTTCGGATTTCGAAGAATATATTCACACATCATGACGATCTGCGCCAGGAATTTGATTCGAGATTTAAAGATTAGGAAAATTTTCAATTTGATTTTCAATTATTATTTGTAATTAGAACTTATTGATTTACTTTACGAAAGTTAATTGAAGGACAAATATCAAAACAAAAGAAGTTATCTGACTTTTATATGAACTTTCCATGTGTTCGATTTCCCCGATTGTACAGACATCCATTTTCGGATTCACATATCTGTGCGAACAGTAATTTTTTCATATGATGAAGATAAACAAGCCATGTCATGGAAGCCAAGTATCGGATCACAACTTAAAATGTGCTGTCACATTATGCACTATACAAACAATAGTTCCAAAAGTTGAGAAATTGCTGAGGGAAAAGAGAATTAATCAAATCCCGAAAAATCAGTGCTAATGCCAGTGTTGAGTGGACTGAATGTAGTTAATTTCTTCATTACTATTCGTAGGTTTTTTTATGTGTTTTGTTCAACATTTTCCTTAACAGAAGAAGCTTACACATTTACAGTAATTGTCATGCATTGCCCGAAAAATTAACATGAAGTGTGTATAACATATCTAAAAGTAATTATAAATTTATTAACTTCTAACTTTGTTGAAAATAGGCTACAATGTATTTTTTTTCTCAAATTGCTTAAGATAGTTTATTTAGTTATTCCTATTCAGCTTGATGACGACACAGAGCTCTGAGTTGGGGACCACTGGTCTAGGATATTTGAACTGATATTTTCACGGCCAATATAGACATTGCATACAAATTGTTTAAAATAAACGTAAAAGTGACAAAAACAGCGTACTGAAAAGACACTGTAGTACCGTACTAAAAGGCACAGGAAGTGTAATCCAAAAGAACCAGTGCCATAAAAACCTGAAAATTATGAAGATATTTAACTCGACCTTTAGCATGAATTTTTGTAGCCTACCATGATGTTCAGTGCCAACATCTCTATTACTAAATTAAATAATCTGTATTTTAGGTATTTCTAGGAAAGTACATGGAAAATCAGTGGGTTTTCAGTGATGAGCGACATGCAATACCCTAATGAAAACATGAAAAAATGTCAGAAAATTGAAATATCTTGTACTACATCATGCACCAATAACGTCATGTGCCATTGAAAGCATTTCTTGCAATATAAAATCATTTCAAGTGACATCCGCACATGTTGAAGCTCCGTCACGCACGTTATTATTCACTGCAAAGATCACGACGGAATGAACATCACGGCTCAAGCATGTGTTTACTAGCATAGCTTCAGAATGTCGGGAGTTGACTGTACTCCACGAACACGCAGCGACGACCTGTTTGTTTATACCCTTATCCCTTTCATTACCTGTGTTCAGCGTACTATATACCTAATGTGTCATTACCATTAGGTAGCTGGAATACGAAGCCTAGTAATTATAATAAAAGTATGTGCCAGATTTAGGGAATCGTGTAGGACCACTTAAAAAAATTACAAATAATGCTCATGGCTTGTCAATATAATTTTTAATTAACAAACTTCCTTGTATATGATCGTGAAAACTTTGTAACTAATGCAACAGTTCATAGCATAAATACTCGCCAAAAATGACTTTCATGCTCTATCGGCAAGTCTATCGTGCTATCAAAAAGGAGTGCGCTATATGGCAGTAAAACGTTTTAATAACCCCCCCCCCTCCATGGA